>NW_010412613.1:20759-21921 GCF_000710305.1 Buceros rhinoceros silvestris | reverse complement strand
TCACCATCCACCTCCTCCAGAGGAGAGAGGCTGCAGCAGCAGCCACCAGCTCCCAGGGAACGTCGCAGGAGACGGTTAGGTGAATAGTTAATGGGGAGAAGGACATCAGTGAGATAACGCAGCGTTTTCAGCAATGAATTCTCACTGGGGAAGCACAGACAAATTTGCAAGACTTCAGAGCTGGCTCCCCGACTTCTCTCCTCCAGCTACACAGAAGTGTTGTCTTTTGAAACACGCACAAAAACCAGAGACAACCCGTTCACTTCCCACTGGGTCTGCAATGATTCCTCTGCGGCGAGAGCCCCAAGAACCCCTTGGCTCAATGCAAAGCTGCCTACTAGGCTTCACGTGACCTCTCTTAGGCCATGTAAAAGATAATCCCACATTAAAAAAAAAAAAAAAAATCCCTAGAGGTGCAGACAGGACTGTGAGATAGAGACAACATCCTCAGCCCCATGCAGTGGAGGACGGGACAGTGATTGCTCCAGGCAGCACAGGTCTCATCAGCTGCAGACAGCTCCGATACCCGTTAAATAAGGGTGCCTGGCAGGCACCATGGGAGTCTGACTGTAGTGAACAGTCTGGAATTGATGGGCTCGAAAGATGAACCAGTTTTCTTAGTGCCTGGCTACCACTGGCTCACCCAGGGGAGGGATTCCCAAGCCCTCCCCCTGGATGATGAAGTGGATGGGCATGAATAGATTAACTTTGCATCCAAAAGATGGGTGTTCAGTGTAGAGAAGGAACTAAACCGTGCTGGAGAGAACTCCTCTCCTGCAATCCTCCATAACTCATGGGACGTGGCAGTAAATACCTTCACAAGCTGTTTGCTGTAACTGCCTCCAGATGAGGCACCTCCCACCCCAACCCCTGCAAACAGCAGCACTGGTTGCACGGCTCACTGGCAACACGCTGGGAGGGTCTGTCCGGTTCAAAACTGCCCCGTTGACACTCAAGAGGCACCAGGGAGCCACCTAATGTACCACCACTCCATGCTTGTAAAGTGTTGAATGAATATTAATGAACTGATGTAATTAAAATGATGTAGACATTCAAGTGTAGTATCTGCCTGTCCTTGTATCTTCCTGGGTAGATGAGGAAGAAATTCCCTGCTGCTTAAGGACGCAAAAAATTAACAGCCTGCTGTTGATTACATTTGTTA
>NW_010412613.1:18438-20656 GCF_000710305.1 Buceros rhinoceros silvestris | reverse complement strand
TTTGTTAACTCTTTCCCTGGTACGGAGAAGCAAAGTCTGCATTTAGAAGGTTCACTTAATGCTGTCACTTATATTTTGGGTTAATCTGCAGATCTCAGCCTTCCAGAGTGGCATCTCCAAGGGTGGTTTGGTGGAGCTGGATCAGACTTCTGCGCCCACTGGTGAGTGGGCTTCTAGTGGCAGCTCCAGCTCTAAGGACAAACAATGGGGACATGGGCAGTGGTGCTCCCCTCTGCTTGACCATCCCAAGGCCACTTCCACACTCATTGGAAATGTGGAACTCCTGAGAGAGGACTAGTGAGGACCACATGGCAGAGCGTAGGACTGGGCCTGACCAGCCTTTGGTCTCCATTACTGAAGGACTTAGAATGGGGGAAATCCCAGTTTAACCCCAACATCCTAATACTCACTGGAGTTTCCCCCACCTTCTGCACTGGGGCAGGAAACCAGCAGAGCACCTCTTTGCCATGGGCAAACCCCCGTGTTTGTGAGGCAGAGGGCAAGGAAGGTTACCTTCCAGGACTGATCAATCTTCCAACAGTCAGAGGGGAGAGCAGGAGGTAAGAGGCAGGGAGAAGGCAGGACTTTGCCCCGAGGCTTGGTTTCCAAAAGCAGCCAAGTTAACCCATTCTCCACAACCAAACATTCTGCCACCATCAGCAATTTTGCTGTCACAGAGCTTTCTAACTCATGGCTTTCTACACAAGTTGCAGAACGATTGCTGGGAAACAACTCAGAACTATCTCAAGATTTCCCTCAGCGTGTCTAAGAGGAGGAAAGATCTGAGGCCTTGGATACCTCTTGCTGAGCTTCACTTGCACTCAGAAATTGCAAGCCAGCTCCTCACTTTTCTGTAATCAGACTGGCCCGTTACTGCCCTGATAATTTCTGCATCAGCCCCACAAACACCAACACCACCCCCCACAAAGTTCCCTGACTGATAAAATACCCAAAAAATCCCCCTACAAATGACAGGCAGTGATGCACAAGCTGATGGATAAACTTTCTCTCACCAGTGCACGCAAAGCTCTCTGTGTCCCAAACCCTGTCATTTCTGCCACTGACTGGCTCCCAGTTTCATGATGGGAAGTGTCTGTAAGACACAGCAGTAACTATGTGCAGAGCCTCCCGAGAGCGATGAAAAACAGATCCTGGCTCTCTGAAGCCACAGAAATCAGCTTACCTTCTTCAGCTTGCCACTCTTAGTGCCCACGAACACCACGCTGTAGCCGTTGTAGACATAGGAAGCAACAGAAGTCATCCGGTCCCGGCTGGAGGTGAATAGTGTCACCCCATCCACTGGTACCGAGCCTCCCAGGGGCTGGTTGATGTCGAGCCCACAGAAATTGTCATCGATGGGGACTGGCTGGAAAGACAAAGTTTGGGGCAGCTGTGAGTGAAACGCAGGGCACAAACAGCTCAGCTCCAGAGCAGAGTCAAACCTTCCCCACGTGAACACGGGGCTGGTGGAAAGTGCCAGCCTGGCTGCCCTGGAAAGGCAGGTGGCACACAGGGAACAGGCTCTGGGAACATAAAACACCCAAATGCTGAGAGGGAAGACGCACCCTTGCTCCTTCCACCGTCCAGCTGTGTGCTCTCCTACATCCCACCTTGCTGTGCCTCAGTTTCCTTTCTCCAACACAGGGAATGTGGACTCTGGCTTCTCTCTAGACCACCTCTTGCCACAAGCAAGGGGAAACAAAAATTGCCCTCCTGAGAGCTAAGTACTATTAAGCCCTACCAGCTGAGATTGCTGGAGTGAATTCCTCCATGGCACAGCGGTGAGGTGGTGACACGGGGGGCTGCCTCTCCCCCTGCACAAGCCAGCACTCGAGCTTCTCTTCGCCTTCCTTCTTTCATTTCATTTAACCCAAGTTTACGTCTTCCCAGCAGCCAAACTTAATACGCTTGGCAAAATAAGGCCCCAGGGATTCCCAAGTCAACCCAGGAACAATCTGCATATGAATTGAGATTAAAGAAAACAGCTGAATAAAACCACAAAAGACACAACTGTCCTTTGTGTTTATCTTGTTATTTTGTTGATGCCACCCTCCGCCTTCCAGAGACCCAGGCTGGGAACAGCAAACACAGCAAGCTGCACACCTCTATTCATCTGCCTTAACGCCACCCCTTCCTTCCACTGCCATCACTGACTGTCTGATAAGAACATGGATTAGAGGGGAAGAGGACTACGATATCTATTCTATGTTCAGGGCAA
>NW_010412613.1:14477-18317 GCF_000710305.1 Buceros rhinoceros silvestris | reverse complement strand
TTCTGCAAGCTCCCGTTCCATAGGGCCAGGCACTAATAATGGTTCTGGAGGGCTACCGCAGCCAGAGCGCCCTTACCGCTTTAGTGCACTGGACATCTTTCCCCAGCAGCCAGTTGAGCTCCAGGTTGCCTTCCCCCTGGTAGCAGGACTGCAGGCGGTCCTTGATCTGAGCGTTGATGGTGCGAATGGGGAAGACGCAGAGCGCGGAGTCATCAGGTGGCTGGTGGTACTGCTTCTGTCCCTTAGAGAAAATGGCAAAGAGGACATCCTCCTGGGTGGTGACGTTGAGGGACCTGGCCAGCACATCTCCTGGCTTGGAGAGGTAGGCTGCTTGCAGGAGGCGGTACTCCGTGTCCCCCTTGACGCAGCCAAAGGGCAGAGAGACGTACGAGTGAAACTTGGGGTCGTCTTTGCAGAGACGGACGATGCGAGATGTGTAAAAGAGGTCACTAGCGGAGTTAATGGAGACACCCTCTGGGGTCTCTGGCTGGACAGTCAAAAAATAGACAAAGTTGCCACTGGCAAAACCATAGATGTAGAAGATGTCGAAGTGCGAAACAAGTGCCAGGGTGTCTGAGGGGATTTTGATGAGGGATGAGACAAAGTCACTATGGAGCTCGTAATCCAGCATTGCGGATGACTCTGGGTCCCGGGGAAGTTTGCGGCTGGAGAGGGTGGGGAAATAATCCTGCTTCCCATCCACTGCCGTCCCAATGAAGAGCTTCCCATCTTCACCTTCCGAGCGCACAATCACACCATACATCGTGCCTGTCTTGTTGACACTGGAGAGGTAGTGCTCCTTTTTGTGCGAGGGCTCTACCAAGATGAAAAGGTCGTCGAGGCGCAGCAGCTTGCAGACCCCCTGGTAGAGGCTGCCACAAGCCAACAGCCTGTTCTCAGAGTAGTCAATGATCAGCAGCTTGTTGACATTGTTGGTGAGGGTGAGGACCTCGCTGCAGGGCTGGACAATGAGGGGTGGGTAGCAGGATTTATTGTCCTCCTCAGGACCAGTTTTATGAGCCACCAAAATGGTCAGGTTACCCGAAAGCTTGTAAACCCTGTTGATAGCTCCAACGTAGACTGCTCCAGTGCCTTGGTGAACAGTCAGGTGGTTGAATGTCCAGTCCCGGTTCTCAGAGTGGAAGGTGCTGAACAAGGCATTGCCGGACACGTTTCGTGAGAACGATGCCAGGAAGAGACAGAGCAAAGCCACAGACCAGCCATCGGAGTCCAGTACCCGAGGCCAGTTCTTCCTCTGATCCATCCTGGGAAAGACAAAACTTTGTGCTCTCTGTGCGTGTCCTGTGCCTCAGCAATGTCCCTCACATGGTTCTGGGAAAAGGAAAGAAACACAGAGCAAAGGATTAGCTCCAGTGTGCCCTGCAGATAAAACTCAAAGGAGGCTTTCTAATTACACAGTCCTTGAAATAAAGCGAGGACGTCTCTAAGCCCAACAAGAATTAAGCAGGTCTCCTAACTTATTGGTAAACAGTTCAGGCTTGATGTTTTGCCACTTAGTTCAACCTCTGTGTGTTAATTTGTTACGTGGTTTAGCTGTTCATAACACACTCTGCTCAGCCACGGGAGGGGACAATCAGCTTCAGCCAGAGACAAAGCCTGCAGCTCACACGCCCAACCATCAACCCGCAATCTTGACTAAAAGCATGTCTCCTGCAGGGTGTGTTGCTGGAAACAGAGGGAGTAAGAGGTGTTTTCCACCTTTAAATCCTCTACGATTTAATTTAGAAGCCTGAGAAAGAAGTCTCACACAGGCAAGTTCATTGAGCACATACACACCAAAGCTATCAGCTTCTCCCCTCCACCCCTCCCCAGAGCCAGCAGTGCCGGCAGCTGCCTCTCAGGCAGGAGCTTCTCACTGCCTTCACAAGGTACCTCACCGCTGAGAAGCCGCCACCACTAGGGTGGCCAGATCAGCAACCAGACGCTGCCAGTGGGCCCCACGCAGGGCTGACACTGCCAATCCGGGAGACAAATCTCCTGCTCTAACAAAACTTGCAGGTGATGATCAGAACCTCCACAAAGCGAGAACTTGGACACTGGGTCCAGAAGAGCTGATGCCGAGCAAATTGCTCACGTGCCCTTCCCGACATCTCTGTGGGTAAGTCAGTAGAGTCTGCTTGGACAGACGTGTTTTCACCCATACAGACAAGGGAACGTACGACTTGAGCTGGAGACCTCTGGCTAAAATTGCTGTGGAAACGAGACATGGGAGACAGGCAGGATGGGCGGTTGGTCATGGCTTGGTTTTGGTTTGTGGGTGCTCCCAAATCACCTAGACCTCTTTCAGGCCTGAGGGACCGCTGGAGCCCTGCTGACTCCCAGCCCCCTTCCTCCCTGCTCATGCTGTCAGGCTGAACCAGGAATCACCAGGCTGGAATTTCCTTAGGAAGCAGGTGCTCGCCTCGAAGAAGCTCTGGCTGTGTGACGTGTGTTTACATCACAGCTTTCCATCCTCCCTTCCAGACAGCACACACACAAGAGGATCCTTATAACCCCCTGCCTGCTCCACCTCATCACCCAGCACTTCTGATAAGGTGGCAGTCTTCCCTAGCAAAAACATCAACAAGACCATCCAAACCCATGCATTTCCATCACCATCTCATCTAAGAGGCGTCTGACTTAGACCATCCCACACAGGATTTATCAGCTCAGCCCCAGACTTCCAGCACCACTTCAGGCTCCCACAGAGCAGCGGGAAGCAATGCCAGCCAAGCACCCTGCAAGACAGCAAGGACCAGCTCAGAGGAGCCGTGAGGTCAGCAGAACAGCACTCTGAGATGAGCACCATGTAAGGGCCCCAAGAGCATGCCCACACCAGGCTCACACCTTCTTTGTCACCACAGACACACCTGGAGGTTACTGGATTGCGTCTCATCCTTGTTATCTCCAGACCTAACCATGACTTGACCTCAGCCTTGCCCATCACCACAGACGTGTCTGACCACCCGGACTCAAAACTATAAGAGAGTTCTCTTTTATCCCAACCTACGCATTCCTTACATGCTCCAGGCTGGACGATCCAAGGACCATTTCAGCCTGCCTTAGGGAGAGATGTTCTGCACCACCTCATGATGGTCACACCAGCCCTCGGACCAGCCACCCTTCCACTTGTCCTCTCTGCACCAAAGTCCCATCACCTCCCACCACGGCCATACAAGCCCCAAGCACAACACAAGAGGCTGGGGAGAAACCGGCACTCTGCAGATCCAACTCTCTTCCCCTGCCCTGGGTGCAAATGCACAGCCCATGCTCAGCTGTCCTCACCTCCAGGCAGCCACCAATTTGATTGATGCTGATGCCTGTTTTGGTATTTAAAATAATTCACACTGTTCAAAACCTACACCGAGCTCATAAGCGAGTGTCACCGAACGGCCGCTCTTTAGGCTTGTTAACGCCAGGAGTCGGAGACGGGTGTTTCTGAAAGGTGACAAAGGAGCTCTGTCCCTGGGCTGCACGCCTCGGTGTCACTGACAAGACGGAAGAAAGAGAGCGGTAATGGGTTTCTCGTTCTGCTCAGGGATACATTTCTCTGGCTGATTCTTATTCCCAGTCTCTTCATTTCCACCTTTGGCTGGAGCAGTTTCTCTCCCCCAGCCGGGACGCAGATACTGCTGCCTTCTCATTATTGCTTGGATGATGGTGGCAGAAAGCAGCTGCCAGCGCTGCGGACCCGGACGTGCCACAACAGCACGGGGTGACCTCCCCGGCTCTCACTAAATTTGAGTGAGCATCCCAAAGCTATCCTCTGTCCAGAATCTTTAGGAATGGCACAGATCAAACAGTTCCCGAAGATCTGCTCTCCGTGTGCCCACCCACAGG
>NW_010412613.1:13951-14250 GCF_000710305.1 Buceros rhinoceros silvestris | reverse complement strand
CCCCCAGGGGCCCCCCCTCCGTCCCGGGCGGGGAGAGGCCAGCCTCTAGTGCCGTCTTCTAAAACACACGGGGAAGCCTGTGCCATGCAGGAGCTCCAGAGGAGCCCAGGAAAGCTGCCCCCCAGGGGCCCCCCCTCCGTCCCGGGCGGGGAGAGGCCAGCCTCTAGTGCCGTCTTCTAAAACACACGGGGAAGCCTGTGCCATGCAGGAGCTCCAGAGGAGCCCAGGAAAGCTGCGGGTATGGGAGCCCCACGGAGCAGCTGAGTCATGGCAGAGCATCTCCAGATCAATGCAGGAGA
>NW_010412613.1:13424-13718 GCF_000710305.1 Buceros rhinoceros silvestris | reverse complement strand
TTCCTGCTTGGCAGTTTTCAAAAAGTTGTTCTGTTGCAAAGTTCTAGTTTTGTTGCAAGTTTTGTTCCGAGAAAAGAACAGTGCAAGTGAGAAATGAATACATTTAAATAATTACATTTTATGTACACGTGGGTCAACAGAAGCTTGTCACTTTGACCACAGCACTTTCAAATCTCTTCCAGCAATATTTTCACTCTGAGACAGTCCAAAAGCCAGAGCCAGAGCAGAGCTTCATGCGACAGAGCTGTCAGCTGAAGTCCAACTTCCATGCAGTGCCTTACAGTGAAGGTTCAG
>NW_010412613.1:3611-13302 GCF_000710305.1 Buceros rhinoceros silvestris | reverse complement strand
AGAGTATTTGTGAACAGTCACTGCCAAAGGCAAAAGAGACCATCCTGCAAGAATGATCCTGCAAGAAACGCTATCCGGAGATGACAGAGCATGGCCAGGAACCAACATCCTACGCAAAGGAGCCAAGGGATGATGATCCATCCCCGGCTCCCTGTCACCCCCACGGGAGCAGCTCCTCCGGGGCCAAGGGGCAACACTTGGGTGAAGGACACAGATGAAGCCATGCTCAGTGACATGGATCTTGGACACCTACAGGAACCCATCGCATGCCCCACGGAGGGGTCTGGGGCTGCTGAGTGCAGCTGGGGAGTTAAACACCTGGGAAACCCAGAGCAGGCAATTTTAACTCTGAGCCTTAATACTATTTGACCATTAATTTTTCTTTTTTCTTTTTTTTGGAAGCGAGTTTAAAATATGGCCTTAAAAGCAATCTGAAGCTATTAGTAACGCAAGGTGAGAGAGGGAGTAAATTCAGGGACACAATATAAACCCAAGCAGCTGAAAGGCCTCAATTAGGCTGAAAGGAGTTATCTGGTATTTAAATAATTATTAGATTGAAGGAATAATCACAGGTCTGAGCCGATTTTTTTCCCCCACTGTCATCCTAATGGAGTCTATAATATTATTATTCAAATGCCCATGATTCTCATTGAGGGGGGAAGAAAAAAGGACTCATTTAATCTCCGTGCGACAGGGCTTCAGGAGGCCTGATTAGTCATTTCTCTGATTTCAGCTGTCACTCACTCGTGGGCACCACAGTTTGTCATTAGTGCTATTTTATGCACACGCACATAAAAAAGTGAAAAAGGAAAATTAAAGCAAAACCAAGAATCTCCGGAGGAAAATATTGGATCAAAGGGGCAACTCTGGTGTCAGCGGTGCTGCAGCTGCGCTTGCTTCACGGGGCTGGTATCTATTCTTTTGGGGGAAGGCTGGGCTCGCGAGCAGTGATTTATACGCAGTCCCCACCAGCACCGCCCTGCCCTCAGCATCAACTCAGCTCGGCTGGGTCCTGCTCTCCATCCCCTCCGGAGGAGGCAGCTCCAACAGCCCCAGCACCTCTGAGACACAGCAAACGCCTCTGCACCAGCTGCAGCATCCTCACCCCGGCCCAGCCCTCCGCACCCCAGTGCTGTTCTCGGGCTGTCCCCAGGTCACTCTTGGCCCAGAGGCCACCAGGGTCCCCAACCTTCCCACAGAGGGGAAGCAGAGCAGGCAAAAGAACTCTCTGCCTTTTTTCCTGAGGCTGCACACTTTTGCCTCACAGCCTCCTGAGAAACAACTGTGCTGGCGGGGCAGGGGACAAGGGGCCCACGGGTGCTTTCTGAGCTGGAGGTGGATCCTGACCTTTTTGCTTTGTTCAGTCAATAAGATTCATTGCTGCGAGGGCAGGAGCAGGGAGACCGGCCGACTCGCACTGCTGACCTCCCCTGCAGGTCACCAGGCTGCAGAACCCCCCCAGAATTATCGAACGGTTCACCGAAAGGGCAGCCTGCACTGGATAAACTGCAATACAAGAACAAACCACTTCAGACAACCTCACCCTTGCAGCAGCCTGGCCCTTCCTCTGGGCACTGGCTCCACATCACATCTGCCAACTGGAACGAGGGAAAGGAGCCCAGAGCTCAGCCATTCCTTTGAGTAAGGGAGAACACGCGTGCCGGGTCTGCATCCCTCCCGGAACCCACCGGGAAGCGTTCTGCAAAACCTTGACAACCATTAAAGCTGCTGCAGTGATTCATCCCCTCTGAAGATGCGATAGTGAGGACACATTTGTCACCTATGGAGGAAGACCTTAAAAAATTAATCAGGTTTTGCTGTAATTGGATAGAGCCGAACTGTCTGAACGAAGCATCTCTGAGCTCTGGGGCATTTCCAGCCCAGATTGGAGGTCCGGCTCTCAGTCCTGCCTCCTTGGCCAAGCCACCGCAGCTGGATGAGCCCCGTGCTGCGGAACCCCCTCACCCTGCACACCCACTCATACAAGGCCCTTCCCTGCTCTCAGCCCCTTCACCTCTTTCTCCAGAAAGAGAAGCCTTGGCCCGCTGGAGCCTTGAGCAAAGGATCCTCCCAGCTGGCCCCGAGCAGAGGTGCTGGGAGCCTCAGCACCCATCGCAGCCCACAGCACGGGTGCCAAGGAAGCCCGAGGTGCAGCAATGGTGCGTTTCAAACCCAGGCAGTGGGCAACAGCCAGCGCTATCATCTGCTTCAGAGTCTGACACCAACCAAAATCACCAGCAAAGCTACCCTTTGGGCTTCAGGCTGGGGCCCCCCTGCTCCACTGCCCCTCAGCAGGGCTGTCCCTGCTGCACAGGGCTGTGCTGGCAGCCGCAGGCAGGAACCGCACCGGGAGCCGTGTCCCCGCTTCCCCAGAGCTGTTTATTCACAGGGATGGTATTTCACAGGCTCGTCAGCTTTCTGAGAAAGAGTTAAGAGGGCAAAATACAGTATTGTGATTATTGCTTCCTCCAGCCCTGGGACAAGGAAGAGGAGGGGAAGAACGAAGCCCAGCCACGAAAAGGCATTTCCCTGATAACAAACATGATTGCATGAATTATGCACAAAATTTGTTCATATTGTCCAGACTTCAGATACTGTTTACACAATGCATACCGGATAAGCCACCTCTCCCCAACACCTCCCTCTGGAGCACACACATCCCGACAGGTCTGGGGGAGAGAGGAACAGAAAGCTCAGGGAGAGCCCTGCTGTAAGCCCCATCTTTGCAGCCGCTTTCTGGGGAGCCCAGCACAGCACCCTGCCCTGCCCTCTGCCTTTGCCCCAGACAATCCTGTTACTCAGCCTCAGTTGTTCCACCTCTGAAATGGGGACGATACCCTCACACACGAGGCACTTGGCTGTTCAGTCGACGGAAAATTCAGCAAGGAGTTACCAGGCATAAAGTGCTGTAGCAGAGGATGTCTAAGGGACTGGTTTAGCACTTCTTGTCCATGAACTCTTTGATCAGAGGTTTTTCAGCAGGGCAGAGCGACCTACCACCGCCCTCCCCCAACAGTGGTGACAAGCAAACACAGGCACAGCTACCTCTGACCCCTACAGATGCTGAAACATTCCTGTGACAGAGCAAGGAGGCATTTCTTTAATGCTGACAAAACCATCACCGTCTCCAAGGGAGCACTGGCACACCTGAAGCAGGACCACAGCTGTGGCTCCAGCATGCCTCACACCCAGCTGTGTGCTACAGCTGGAAACGTTTACCCCACCAACCGCAAAAGACAACCAGAAAAATTCATAATCAACTCAGGACACCGAGGTGGCAGAAATGAGACCCCTTTTTCTTTCCGTGTGCTGATACGTGACACCTGTGATCTGAGAAAGCCCAGCTGGCAGCTCCGGAGCTGCAAGTACCCTGCTGCAAAACAGCTATAAATCACCCTGCATCAAGAGAGAGGCTGGGAATGGGGGACTTGATTCACCAGGCGGTCCCCAAGGACAGACCCAAGGCTGGTGACAACACCATGCACCACAGCATGGAGCAGAACAGACACTTATTTTCCCAGCTGCCTTGAAGTACAACACAACGGGGAAATCTAACTCTGAGCTGGTTTATTCCCATTTTGGGGAGTCTCAGGTCCATCCACACCTGCGTAAGCAGGTCACAGGCTTTGGATGACATTAAATCATAGAAGTTTGTGGCTGGAAGGTTGTGGTTGTCTAATCCAGTCTCCTGCTGCAAGGACCAGCTACAATCATCATTCAAGAGAAATTTCTCTGCGCTGTCCTTAAGGAAAAAGAGTCCACAACTCCTCCAGGCAATCTAGGTCAGGATGACCCTTAAAAAGTGCTTTTTCTAGTTTCTTACCCAAGTCCTGAAGGACCGAGTTTTATCCACCTCTCTTCACTGGTGCACCTGAACATCGTTTGATTATTCACAGACTTTATTCCCAACAACACAGAATTTAATGGATGGTGACCTTAGGTGCAAGCAGATTAAACGATTAAATGATTTGCCCACGGCTAGTCAAAAGGTCCCAGTGGCAAAGCCAGGAGTTTTATCTGTGGAGCCTGGGCCCAGTGCTCCCTCCCCAGGTCACATCCAGCTGCAGTTTATTACAGGAGAATATTACGGTGCAGCACGAGGGAAGATCACAGAGCGGCCACTGAACCGGAGGAGAAAAATAAGCAGCAGCTTCTCCTGGCCTCACTCCAAGCGCACCACAGGCAAGAGAAGAACCCCAGCTTCAAATTAAATGGGTCCCCAGCCACTCCATTAAACAGAAATCCTGAAACAGAAATCCTTTGGCTGTGCCAGCCCCGTACAGCGAGTGGTGTTTGCCATCCCCCATGCTCCCTACGGCAGCCAGATGTATTTACACAGTAGCCACAGTGCTGTTACCTAAGTAAACCAGGAAATTGTGCATTTGTTCAAATCAGGTTCTGCGATGCTGAATCCCCAACTGTGCAGCCACGGATTTCACTCAGCCAGCAGCGCTGAAATTAAGAGCATGCCACAGCCCGCATGCACATCCACACATTTCCCCATCCGAGAGGCATTTACTGGTGATGATGCTCTGTGCCACTCCAGACGGGGATTATCTTTTCAGATCATGAGCAATAACCACCAAATCAAGCCTACACAACTGCAGGCCATTGTTCTGTCCACCACTGCGCCATCCCCTGTGGCACTGAGGAGAGTGGGGGTGGTACAGCACCAGACCGTGGCATAGCCATCAGGATGAGAAGTGGAGGAGAGTGCAAAGGGAGAGGCTCAACATCCCTGGGGTGTGACCGGCACCATGAGCTCACGGCTTCGCTCCAGAGTTCAGCTGCCAGCCCCAGTGCCGGCATTTCTGCCACAGAAATGGAAGAAATTATCATCCAGGTACCACGGTGGGATCACAAGAATTTGGACAGGTAGAACCTATCTGCAAAACCCTTTAAACTACTGGAGAAGGGAAGCAGACAGGTTGATGCAGGCGAGTGCCACGCTGCACTGAAGAACCCTTCAGGGACCATTACCCAGCTCCTGTCAGGCCTGTCTTAGGGGAAGTATGTGCTATGAACTGCAATCAGCACCAGCTTCATCAGTGACACCGAGGAAGCGCCTCTCCCTCTCGGAGCCTCCTCCCACAGTGTTGCCTGCCCTTTTAAGTGCATCACGGGGGTGCTTGGGGCAGTTTCTGAAAGTGTTTCGAGGTGCCTGAGCAGAGCTGGCAGCCATGCAGACGGTGGCTGGGTGCTGGCAGGATCCCAGTGGGGCTTGTGCATCAACGCCCAGGGGGCTCCCAGGGCTGGCAACCAGGTGTCCCCAGCTTTGTGTTCCAATGTCCAGCCAAGGACCCCCAAGCCTGGAGCCATCTCACCTCTATCCCACCATCAGCTGAAGCCCAGATCCCCTCCTACAGCATTTGGACAAAGTCTGCTCGAGAAAGTGGCTTCTTCCCACTCATCTGCTCCATGCTCCTCTGCCCTGCTTTTCAATTTCAGAGCTCTGTCAGATCACTGATTAATTCAAGCCTGTTTAATAACCCTTCTGTTCAGATGAAACAAGCTGTCTTGTTTTCTTTATTTTTAACACTAAGTCTTGTTTCTTTGCTAAGGATCTTTCTGTCATTTAAAAACTTCTTTCTCTCCAGCCAAGCTGATAACAGGATGGAGAAAACATCTGCTTACACTCACATCTGACATCAGGCAGAAGTTGCAGCATGAGGCTAAAGGAGGACTGGACACCTTGATGGACCTGTAAGGGGTCCGAAAAGCCAGAGCGTGTCCTGCAGAATTACGAGCTGTACACATCCCTGCACAGCTCAGACCAGAGCACAAGCCCCACGGACCGCAGGGCCAGCACTGGACAAGTGCTGTGGGTGACAGAAAAGGAGCTGAAGCACCCAAACTCCTCACGTGGCTCATCTCCAAGAAGGGTCACTACGCTTCTGCACCCTGTTGTGGCTGGGAAACACGCCTCAGACAACCCGAGAGCCCTGACACTGCTGCAGCTGGACCCCGTGCCGTGCCCCCGGCACAGGAATCGATTGGCAACGGTCAGGCGGGTGCGGAGCCTGGCAGCTGCTCCCAGCACCACAGCCTGGCCTCCTTCCTTCCACCGGCCCCCGGCTTCGCTGGCTGTCACCAGCTCTCCCATGGCAGCCTCGTGCCAGAGGGTTTTGAGGCATCGGCTGGTTGGCAGCATGAGCACTGCCCAGAGGAGCCTGCTCCCTCCCCACCCACTGCCCTGTCCTGGCTGCCACCCCCAAGTGCTGTGCACGAATAACAGACACACAGGGACCCGACTCCCGATGGGAATGAGTTGGAGCCTCTCAGCTGTCTCCTGCCTCTTTGAATTTCAAAGCTACACTTGTCTGTAGAGCAACTGAGTCATTTCCTTCCTATGTCCAGTGTATCGGACTGGATCCAGCAGCGCCCGGAAAACAATAAATCCTTCAAGGACGTGTGAGGCCATATTTCACAGGAATGCAGCAAGCCTGCCTGCCTGGAGAGCTCATTGCACACCCTTTAATTCAACACTCCTCCGTGGAAGCTGTCATGCCCTGGCCCCAGTCCCACACCAGCACAGCTGCAGCCCCCTTCCCTGCTGCTCCCACCTCCCACAGCAGCAGTGGGGCACTGCAGAAGTCCAAGTATGGACCTGCACTTGCGACCCACGCACATCAACCCCACCTCATCACCCCCGAGCAGAGGCATCACCAAGCGGCTCATAGGTTAAGAGCTGATAACGACATTTCCTCGATTCCATTAAACAGGATCTAGGAGGCAGAGATGCTACCACTGAATTTTGTGGGGAAAACCACTCTTTTTAAATCCCGACATGAAAAGGAAATTAAGCCAAACTTCTTTGTTTTCCAGTGAGTCTTTGCAGTAAAGGACTTCACGTAAAGGACAGTGTCAGAGCAGCTGCTGGCCAGGAGGGTGAGCTGCCCAAAGCCCTGCGCCAGCAGGACTCTCGCCCAGGGAGACTGTACCTTTACGTAAATTAGATCCCCTACCAAGAGCAGGACTGACATACAGCTCCTTTGATACAAGTCTGCAAGGACGTGAATGGTTAGAAACCTGTACTGCTGAATTCACACTCGGAAGAGTAAAAACTCCATCTGCCAAGTCAATCCGATCCCACCCAACCCGTCCCTCCTGAGGTTACGTCTCCCAGCGACCCAGTGCCCTGGGCAGGGCTTATTTTTTTTTTTTAACAAGTTATACAACATCCTTGGAAGTCCTTTACAGAGCCTCTGCTTTTGTTTCTTCCAGAGAATTTGCTCTGGCACTTCTCAGCTCAGCCCAAGACAAGTTGTGGCCACCTCCAAGTCAGAAAATTTATTTGGTGGAACCAATGGAACAGATTTGCCCTGTCACACAGTTTATGCCTTGTAAAGCCAACTTAGGCAAGCTCTTGTACCAGCACCTTATTATATCCCAGTGGACAAGCAAAGGGGCTCCTGGCCTCTTTCTTCTGTAAGCTCTGGAGCACTTGCCAGCACTCCCTGGTTGCTATGAGACTTTAAAGACAGTCTGAACCCATCACTGCCCAATGGGCCTTTAACACAGCTCCTGCTCCACAGTGTTCCTCATGTGCTGCTCGAGCCAAACTCCACCGGCCACAGAGCAGGGGAGGGCTCGTCACTGCCGCTGCAACCCCTTGTGAACTGCAGAGAAAACTTTACAACAGGGAGAGGAAGAGCCTGCAGTGACCCTTCTGCTGCTGCCTCACCTCTCAGCCAAACAGATCACTCCCTGCGTGTACTTTTCATCCAGCCCCGCCAGCTTCTGAAACACAACGGATGATGCCTCCATGGATGTTTAATTGATTTGGAAATACAGAGGGGCAAAAGTTGGGATTTTCAGAAGGTTTAGGGCACATGCAGAAGCATTTGTCATTCCAAGGCGGAGGCTAGAGCTCTCGCTCCAGATTTTGAGAGCTTTTCCTTGCTATAAGCACATAAGCAGCATCTTTGGTAACACTCAATACACAGTGAACTGACACGGAAAATCCCGAAGAAAGGCCAGCCCTCACCCAGCAGCCTGAGCATGGCAAGCAGCCTTGCCTTTCTGGCTGCCCTCCGCCTCCCAGAGCCAATGGCTGAACCAAGGGAGGGATTCAGGCATCTTTGTTCTTTCTTGAGCCCTGCTCTCAGCACCCACACGTCATGACATCAGAAGAGCACAAACGTTTGGGGGCTGCAGCAGCGCAGGTACAGTTTGTACATGTGCACACGCACAAACCAGCGCTCTCCTGTGCCTGACTTTCGATAGAGGTGATGTCTACTACACCCTCCCAGCCAGTCCCCATCAAACCCCGGGATAACAGAGACTCTTTGAGCCGACTGGGTCACTCCCAGCCACCCCCTGAATCACACAGAATAACCAGCCACAGCTCAGGGAAACTCTGAGCTGGGAGGCTGCTGCTGGGACCTCGCTGTGCTCCCACCCCACAGCCAGAGCTGCAACACCCCACCCACGCTCGGCCCCTCTTGACACCCAGAAGCCCCCATGTTTTAGCTTCAGCACCAACTTCAAACTTGCTAGATGGCAAACGTTCGGCGTAAGAATAACTTAGCCAGTTCGGAAACGCACAGGCATGTTCCCTTTTCCTCCCCACCTCTTCACACTTCCATTAAACACGAAAAGGAAATTCACGGCTTTTTTTTGTTCTTTAACTAACATTACAGGCTGTGACATAAGCCAGCAAAGGCAGGAAATAATGACCACGAGGGCAGTGCTCCATCCTCAGCTTCTGTCACCGCCACTTTTTGGGGACTTGGCAAATGAACAAGGAGAGGAGGCAGCCTGCGTGTTTTATGGAGTTGAACTGTAACATCCCTGTTCAACAGCCAACTTACCATTTCTCTGCTCTGACACTCATAAATCTACCCAGCCACGGGGAACAAAGCTCTTCACATCAACCAGCTACACAGGAATCCCAGGGACTCGGCTACCTGGGCAAGCAACCGGCCCGCTGTGCTCGGCCACGCTCGCTGCTGCTTTGCTAATATTCTCAAGGCAGTGGGAAATTGCCCATTTCAGTATCACGTCCGGGGAGGTTTTAACCCTGCTTCCAAGACTGGCACGTCCTCTACAGTATCTGCTTTCCCAACAGCCCACTTCCAGCACCTCAGCTTCCCATTCCCCAAGGGAAACAGCCACTTTGGGCTATAAGGAAAATCCTGATAAGGCAAACTCGGAGAGCCCAGCAACAGGGAAGCAAATAAAAAGAATTCAAAGCCTCAGATTTAACCATTATAATTAA
Source organism: Buceros rhinoceros silvestris (assembly GCF_000710305.1). Taxonomy (NCBI): domain Eukaryota; kingdom Metazoa; phylum Chordata; class Aves; order Bucerotiformes; family Bucerotidae; genus Buceros; species Buceros rhinoceros. The sequence goes on along the minus strand of NW_010412613.1, from coordinate 4,082 downwards.
TCTCAAAACCTGGATGCTCAAACTCACTTTTTGGATGCTCTTTCCCAGATTAAGAAGCCGAAGTGATGTTACGCATGCACACTGAGGAAAACCCCTGCATGCCTCCAGATCTCTGCTCGTCTCTTGCTGGGTGCCCAGTTCCCTCCACCACCTCCAGCGCACTGCAAGGGATCGCTCCAAGCTCTCGCTTACTGATGACATGAAACCGCTACAGAGGAAAAACTACACATAAATCTCTCCAGGAGGCATTTGTTCCCAGGCTCTCTGAGCCTGGAAATAACACGAGGAACTTATGCCACGCTGAGTCAGGGTCTGACGGCGGCTCCCGGACCAGCTGCGGTGGATCTGCTTCCTTCCCGGTGCACGTCACGGCGGCAGAGCAAGTGACAGCCCAGCGCTGCCCCAGAGGTTTCCTGTTTTCCCCAGTGCCGTGCAGCTTCCCGAGACACGGTACAGGGAAACGGGGCTCTG
>NW_010412613.1:3322-3548 GCF_000710305.1 Buceros rhinoceros silvestris | reverse complement strand
AGCTTCCCGAGCCACGGTACAGGGAAACGGGGCTCTGGAGCCTGACACCAAGCTGCTGCAGGAACTAGAACGGCTGTTAAGAGGCAGTCAGGAGCCGAAAGCAGAATAAACTGTTTCCTTTAACCTTCCCTGATGGACACAGGGAACGGCCTCTCCAAAGACTACTGCTGTCCCATCCAACAATCCCTTCACTGGGAAAACCGAGTAAGATTCACCCGTGCACCCC
>NW_010412613.1:2723-3117 GCF_000710305.1 Buceros rhinoceros silvestris | reverse complement strand
AATGCGCGCGCCATGTGGGGTGGGAGCCACTGGTCCAGCCCTCAGGGCGCCCTCCCAGCCCCTCCAAGTCACCGCAGAGGGGGCAGAGGCCAGGTCCGCACTGAGCTCCTCCTAACTGCCCACACTCCTCTGAACAGTCCTGCACTCACATGGATTTTGGCTGGTGTAACTGTTCCCACAGAGGCTTCTGCTAGAGCAGCAACACCCTGAGCCAGCTCCTCCCGTTGCTCCCACCAGCATTAATGCCCATGGCTGGGCGTGCAGATACGGCATTGCACGGCACTGGCACTCACTGGGAGAGCCCCCGCTGAGCCAAGACTCATCCAACATCCACTCACCTCGGCAGCAGGCTCAGCCTCGGCGGTGCTTGGGAAGGAGAAAGCCCTTCCCGTCC
>NW_010412613.1:0-2611 GCF_000710305.1 Buceros rhinoceros silvestris | reverse complement strand
GCTCCCAGCCGCGAGGCACCAGGATTGAGCTCCAGCACCAAGCCCCTGCCGAGCACAGCACTGAGCCCCCTCCTCGGCAGCACAGCCCCGGGTCAGCCGGCGGCTCTGTTAATGAGCCCTGAGAAAGGAGCAGCGGCAGCAGGAGGAGGCAGTGAGGTGAGAGGTCAGTGTAATATTTACTCAGACGTCACCTTTCACTTTTATGAAGTGGGGAAGTGGTGCCGCAGCAGGAAAAGGGCTGCAAGGGACGTTCCTGCCTGCAAAGCCACCGTCACACGAAGGACAACACACAACTGGCTCCAGAGAGCCAGGGCCCGGCTGCAGCAGGGTCCATCCATCAGACCCTCAGACTCCAAAAGCCACACAGGGCTCAGGATGGGCTCTGGGCTCTTCCCACTGTTGCTGCCATCTGCCCCATCATCAGAGGCATTGCCTGGGGTAGGCAGGATCTCTGAGGAGTAAGTTGCCTCTCAGGTCCCCTGTGCTCCAGGAGATCCCCAGTCAACCAGGAGCCCAGCACACAACAAGGCTGTCCCTCCACACTGTGATTTTAATCATGACAAGGCACACAGTGCAGGGAGCTAAGACAGAAACACCAGCTGGATGATCTCCCTGGCGGACCTGTTTCTCAGAAGAAACACTTCCTCTGCCAAGAGGTGAGATGGTACCAAGTGAGGCTCCCCACGCAGAGCTTTGTGAGTGCAGGGAGCAGGGCTGGTGCTGGGCATGGAGGAGCAGCATTTGCTGCTGCCCTGGCATCGGGGCAGCCCTGGTTTGCAGGGCTCTCCCAGGCTCACTATCGCTCTGCCTTTTGAGATGATCTGGACTTTTTTATAACATGACTCTGATGCCTTTTATCTCCTGCTCTGAATGTAATTTTAGCCCAGGCAAAGCAGGATTAAATTTTCATAATACGATACATTTATCTCATTTTCATTCCCCGCCATCACCACCTCCCAGTTCGATTTCACCCAAACAGGAGCAGCGATTACAGTGAGAAACACGAGATGGGCTCTCTCCGATAACGGAGGGGAGGGCGCCTCTTTCCCAGCACCCTGTCCCTGGCAGCCCCCCCACCACGCAGCAGCCAGCACCAGGCTGACGGCATCGCTTGGCCCCTGAAGAGCACAGAAGGATCATAGCTCAGACTCAGAACCCAGCAGAGAACACTGAGCAGGTCAGGTACACCACAGACATATATTGCTCGTGTGCTTGGTAAACTTGTGCTTTCTCGGAGAGGTTCTGCTGGAGCCTCACCCCCACCTGAGCAGCTCCCACCGCTTGACTCAGACCACAGCGGGCAGAGGAGCCACAAGCCGTGCTGAGGAGCCACGCTTTCCTGGACAAGGAGTGTGGAGAGGCAACCATGGCCAGCCTGCCCCAGATGGGAATGTCTGAAAAGCACCAAAATCCTCCTGGCCCCACACCCAAGTGCAGCGTTCAGCAAAGCTCCGGGTCAGACAGGCAGGTCCCGTAACCCATCCTGCCCCTCCCAGGACGGGGCTCACGCACCACTTGGGGGCTGCTCATCAGCACAGCTTCCCCACTGCTGGGTTTATGATCATTTTTCAGTCGGGCTCCAGTAGCCTGATCCGGAGGATCCCCTCTAGTGGGATGAGGAGGAATTTCATGCCTACATCCCACTCCCATCTCCTCCGAGCTCTCTGCAGCAGCAGCTGCCCAGAGCGGATGGAGGGCTGCAGCGGGGAGCCAGCTCCCCAGTTACACACCCCCTTTTGCCAGAGCTATTTGGGGCAAGTCAAAAGCAGGCTGAAAAGGCAGATGTCAGGGAGGCGGCACAGACGGGAAGGACTGGAGGAGGGAAGAAGACAGCAGACATCGGGGATAAATCCCCTCTGGCAAAGGGGAGACGACGTCCATAAGAAAACATCCACCTTTGACAACGTGCCACCTGGACCATCGCTCCATCATGCAGAGAGCGGGCTGGGGGCATCGTGGCCACCCTATAACCATTGGCACTGCAATACATGGGGATCTGGCCCGAGGTGGACACCGAGTGTGCTCGCAGCCCATCGCCATTGCTGGCACTAAAGCACATAGTAAATACGTGTATTTTCGCTGCAGAGAAAGAATCTGAACACCAGCCCCGGGTGGCTGCCTCCGCTGCCCAAGGACAACACGCTGCCCTCAATTCTGCTTTTGTTCCCACTTTGCTTTTCATCCCAGAGACTCCTTCAGCACCACTCGTGCAGACAAAGAGCCCATGGCCTCCTCAGACCAAACACCTCCAAGTCCCACACAACCCAGCCACGTCCTCACCCTGGGGGGAAGGCGGGCCCCAGTCAGCAGAGCTAAGGAGGTCGCGCACCAAGGACAACACGCTGCCCTCAATTCTGCTTTTGTTCCCACTTTGCTTTTCATCCCAGAGACTCCTTCAGCACCACTCGTGCAGACAAAGAGCCCATGGCCTCCTCAGACCAAACACCTCCAAGTCCCACACAACCCAGCCACGTCCTCACCCTGGGGGGAAGGCGGGCCCCAGTCAGCAGAGCTAAGGAGGTCGCGCACAGGATGCTCTTGGCGATGGAGACACATCAGATCCAGCATGGGGCTTTGGGGCTGAGCCCCGGCAACAACTCAGTAGCACCTT
>NW_010412612.1:0-1501 GCF_000710305.1 Buceros rhinoceros silvestris | reverse complement strand
GTCACAGTAGAAGGTGCTGGGGTGCCCAAGGCTGATAAGATTTTCAGGTGAAACATAGAATCATAGAACAGCCCAGGCTGGAAGGGACCTCAAAAGATGATCTGGTCCAATCTTTAAGTGGCTATGCTTGAAGTTTCTGACCACCGATGGCAGATCAGAAAATCCCCATGGGGGAATTCTCTGCTTGTGTTAAACTGATGGAACAGGCAGTGAGGTGAGCTGCCTTCCCACCTCGGCTGTCAGAGCAGCAGAGCTGGACCAAGATGAGCATAGCAGGGAAAAGTGCCAAATTCAACATTCTGCCTCAGAGCACATGAATGAATGTGTTATTTTATCCAAAATTTGCCATGAAATCACTAAAGAACTAAGCATAGAAAGAGCTGTAATATGAGCAACCAAGTTCTGTTGTCATCTCTGCAGACTGCAGCGCTGTCGTTTGTTCCCTTACTGCTCTGCCTGTCTCTTCCTCACAAGAACTGGGAGCTGCAGCCCTCCTCCTCTGTGAGCCTCCACCTGTTCCTGTGGGGACAAATGAAGAATTCTCATGTTACACTTTCATTTTAATACAAATATAACACAATAGTGAAGGTTGGATAAATATTTGGTACCTTACTCTACACAGGAGAGAAATAATATTTTCCTAAGCTGCCCACTGTTATTTCTTTTCTAGGGGAAAAAAAAAAGAAAAAAAATGTTTTCAGAGAAATTCATACTTGCTTTAAAATTCCTTCTTTTTTGAATTCCAGAGTTGAGCTTTGAATCTTTGTGTTAACTTTGTTTTCCTCTAAAATTATATTAATTTTAAAAAGCAAAAGAGAGAAACGGGGCTGTGTCAGGGTGTTTTGGAACAGCACTGCTCTTTTTTTGAGGGGCGTTGAAGCCATTCATGCCTGGATTCAAGAACTCACTAGAATCAGCAAATAATTGTGCCATTAATACAATGACATGAATGTTTCAGAGACGGAAACCCAGACATTAAGAAGTTTGAGTTGTCTGTGTGCCACTCAGGACAGTGCATGAGCCTTCTGAGCTTTCTGAACTAAAAAGACTTGGGAAGAAACTGCCTTGTAATAATTTCAAGTGAATTTTGAAAGAGTGCCTAGAGCAGCTGAATGGAATTTTGAGGTTCTTAACCCCACAGTACCATCCCTAAAGACCTGACTACTAAGTGACCATGGATTATTTTAACTGTGATTTCAGTGCACCAGACCCTAAGGCAAACAATCTCCCAAAACATAATTTTCACATTTTCCGTAAATGTTGAATTACATAAGCGGAAAAATATACAATAATTTCCAAAAGAGCTGTGAATGGTATTAATACAGTATCTTTACCCTTATTCTTTCCTCTGCTAACAAGTATGTACTTTCTAACACATTTGAACAACGCATCTGCTCTTCCACAGTGTTCTCTGCTAACAAGCCCCTCCATAAAGGGCAGCCATGTCGTCAGACTCTGAGATGGCCGTCTTTGGGGCAGCAGCTCCCTACCTCCGAAAATC
>NW_010412611.1:1734-15022 GCF_000710305.1 Buceros rhinoceros silvestris | reverse complement strand
CGGCGCCGGGCCCGAGCGCGGAGGAAGGACTGGCGCTGGGCGCCGCCGCCCGGGCCCTTTCCTGGAACGCTCTGCCGCCTCCCCATGCGTCCCGGCCTGGCTTTTCGCACCCTCGGTTTCCCTTTCGGTGTCCTTCTGTTCTGGGAGGCGTTACCCCTGCTTTCGGTTTCTGAACACGTAGTTCATTCCCAGAGGTTTAATTCTTTCTCTTCGCCCGAGAGTCTCGAAAGTGGCCTAGCTATGGCTACTAGAGTAGCATGTCATAGGTGTGAGTAGGGAGAGAGTTGAAGCAAGGGTAATTGAGGGAGTTTGGTTCTGATGTTTTCTTTTTAAGCTTTAGTAGCAGTGTATGTCTAAAGGCCAGTGGTGTGTCCAGTGTATTTTAAGAAACTGTTTTTTTTATATCAATTTCTCTGTTGCTGTTTACACTACTGGAATACGTTTTCAGTATAGTTGTTCCCGTTTTTTTTTAATTGCATGAGTACTTAAGTTTTTGTAATTACAGTCTGATCTAGCATCTAGCCTGATCTTCAATATCCTGAGATCTTCAAATCGTTAGAAATCTTAACAGAAGCCCTTGGTATTCCTTTAATTGTGGGGCTCGAGAGAGTTTTGAAATACTACTGTGAAGGAAAACTATGGTGCAGTAATTCTGATAACATTAATACATTTTTCTGTTCTGGGGATGGTTTTTTTTCTTCTTTTTTCATAAGAAGACAACCTGTTGGTGGCTTGGGAGTTAGAGATTAATTAAATCTTTTTTTGGGATGGCATGAAACAAGAATCAGGGTGGAGCTTCCACTCAACTCAAGTCGATTCTGTGTTTTTGAAATGAGGAATAAGATTAATAACAACCAACTTGTTGTTAAATAATACTTATATTTTAGTCACTTCCAATTAGGTTTTTTTTTTAAGTGAAAGACACTTGAAAATACGGTTGAAGAAGATTACTTCTGATCAGAAGAACTTGCAAACCTAGCTAACATACCTGCATTGGAGGACACCACAATGATTGATTTTTTTTTTTTTTTTTTTTTCCCCTGTTTTCTTTTAATGAGCATTCTTATGATGGCATTGGCTTGTCAGGTATTTAGGATATCCCAAATTAACTCTTGGTTTCCCCTTTTGTCCTCTTCCATCCCTGTTAGCACAGGATTAGAACAGCTTTGTGACAGTTGTACTCTGTTTAACAAACTTTAGCACAAAACTTGAGTCTGTAGGCTGCAATGTCTGACAAATACTGGTTGGTTTCCTTGCAAGAGGAAGGATGCTTGACTAGGCCAGATAAGACGGCATCATCCTTTCTACTGTAGTAATCCTTTGAATTTAAACACAGATACCAGTTTGTTAACTTCTCAGGACATTACTGCTTAGCACAGATCTTGTCTGAATGGTTGTCTAGTCAGATTGGAAACGGGAAAACAAAAGTGAAAAGCTCGTTCATTTATGCTGTAAAAGCGTGCCTGTGCTAAAGGCTAGTGTAAAACTTCAAACTAGAAATAATTATTCTTCTGAAGATGCTAGTTAGAAGTGAGACCTATTCATTAAAGAAAAAAGATATAGCTAACTGTCTATAAATTATTTTAAAATGCTAATGAATTGTACAGTTGCTGTACAGCAGAAATTTTGAGGGGAGAGAGCAGTGTTCCCACACTTTCTCGTAATTTGGTCTACCACCTGCTTGTTTTTGTTCAGTAAGTGATAGGAACCATTTAGTATCTTGCTACTGGGATCAGTATCTGTTCTGCTATAGGGTTTTTTTTCTCAACTCTTACTTATTATGCACTTGAACTTGAGCAAAGCCTTTTTAAGCTTCAAATGCTGTAAGTCATTTTTCATGTCTCATTTTTTAACAGACAATTTACTTTAACTCTGTGGAAAAACAGACTTGTTTTATGTTCTTGAGCAAGTGATGGATGTCTTGCAATAGTAACTCAGTTATAGAGTTTAGAACTCCTTACTAAAGAAAGGTTTTTTTTTTTTTTTTTAGTTAAACTGTGAATTTAAATGTTTTTGCTCAGAGGAGGTTGAACTTATCCTCTTATGGTTTAGGGAGGTGGAGTAAAGTACTCTGGAAAACTGCCTTAGAAATTGTAGAAAGGTAAGAAGCAGTCTTGTGCCTTACCATTGCTCAATTTTTTTTTTTTTAAAGCAGCACTTCATACAATGAACCCCATATACTTACTGGTTGGGGTTTTTTGTTTGGTTTGGGTTTTTTTTTTTTATGTGGATGCTATTCTGAAACAACAGTCTGAGTGGGATGATCCCCTAATGGAAATCTTTCTGGATCAGGTGCTCCAGGGAAGTTTTCCTTTTATGTAGATGAGGCCATTAAAAGTTTGAAAGAAAATTTTTGATAGGAAAAAAAAAGCTTCGTTTGATCCTTTATTATTGAATACTTATGATCTTGCAGAGATCTGCAGAAGATAAGCAGTTCCATAGCCAAGTGTTGAAAATCTAAATACTGGATAAGAGTACTATATAAAAATGAAAGTAATCTATTCTTTCTGTTGAAGGTTAACGTGTGAGAGTACTGCCCACTATTATTTTTGAGGTTCTGAAGATATTTTTTGGTTTACTTAAAGAAAAAAACCCAGCAAAAAAACCCCCACACAAGAGCAAGATAAACAGTCGATAATGTTAATCTGACTTTCCCTGCAAAACATGTGACCAATCAGTTTGAAAAGAGATTTGCTTGTGTTCAGCAAGGAAGGTGCAGGTAGAGTGTAATTTCAGAGGGAGGAGAACCATACAGGCCTGGGCTGGTATCTTAACTGTTGGGCCAGGGGGGCTGGGTCATCTCTAGTCTTGAATGACAGGTTCTTTGACAGTGAGATTGCCAGAGGCTTGTCTGAGAAAGGGTCTTTTGAAAAGAGCTTTTCTCCCTGACCCAGCACTCCTACTTGTTTGTTTTAAACTACCAAGATGACCCCTCAAACTTAAACGGTTGTGCACTACAGGGTGGAAGAAACTTCATCGGATTGATTGCTAGTTAATATCATTAGATGTTTCTTTTTAAATTATATGTCTGCCATTTAAAGTATGGGCCAAATGATGTTGCACAACAGATATGCACTCTTTATTTTTTGAAAATAAACCCCTGTAGGTTCTTTCAGGTAAATAAGCACCTGTCAAATTTTAGTTTGGAGCTTCAGGAAGTAACTGTCTGCATTATAGTTTTTCAAATTTCCAGTTTCCTGATTTGTGGTGGTAACTGCCAACGCTGGAAATGTGAGGTATTAGTTGATCTCTGTTAAAGATGTGTGGAGAAATCTACTTGAAAAATTTAATAACTGGGAGGTCTTGCCTCTTCTCTGCAAGCAGATTACCCTAAGCCGAGAAAACATTCAGTGTTCACAGTGACCATCACTGAAAATCTGTAGGTATTTCACAGAATACTGTAATTCTTTGAGCCATCTGTCTGTTAACCTTCATATATGAATCTGCCTTAAAGAGTATCTTTAAAGAGTTGTTGTAGCATTTTTTGGGTGCGCAATGGTAAGAGGTTCGCTATTAATTTGCTTGTTACTTTTCAGCTCCAATGGCGATTCCTCCATCATATGTAGACCTTGGCAAATCTGCCAGAGATATCTTCAATAAAGGATATGGTAAGAATAGTACCTTTTATAAAATGTGGTGTTTGTGGTGCAGAAAATAATTGCCTTTTTAAGCCTGTGTGTAAAATTGGATGCTTAAATAAATGCCTGTGTTGCGGAGGAAGGTGTGTTGTTTTCATGTCATTACCATCTACTAACACATCATTGGAGGCTTTTTGTGGGCTCTTTTGATGTTAAGTCTGCTAAATCTTACTGCTTTAGCCACATAAATGGCAGAGGTGTACAAGTATGTAAGAAGACAAGCATGAAGCGTAATTTAACTTGGGAGTACGCTTTGTTTACCAGTCTGTCTGTGCCACAACATTTGTTGATTTTGAAAAGGATATGTACCACTGTAATATTATAGGCTTTCTTGGAATAGAAAGAGCAATAGCCATTGGGATAAAGACTCCTTCAGCAGTTTAAAATGCTTCAATACCAGGCAGATGCACAGTTAAATTCTGTTTCTGGTCTTTGGGAATGCATGTGGGGGCTTTTTCACCAAGATTGTTGCTCAGCTCTAAGGGTATCAATGCGAATGGATACTCCCATAAAATTCACTTTTATTACAGTTTCAATGGCTGTGTATTTCCCAGTGACTTCACTTTTACAGTTTTTTTACTGTGAGATATGTCTTCATGGTGTTGAGATATGAATGTTTTGCATCAGGATAGCTCTTCAGATGGCATTGTCTACAAAGCTTGATGCCATCCTGGGAACAGAAAATAATGTGTTTTGTCTGTCACTAAATCTACTCTTGGAAGTCATCATTCGATAATGAAATGTGCAGTGTGCAACTGAGAGGCTACTCCCTGCTTTCTGTGTGGTGGTCGAACAGAACTCCTGGCTTGTTCTAGAGTGCCATCCTCTTACCTGCTGTGGTGTCTAAAGTTTGAGGGATTTTTTATTATTATTTGGGTTTTATATATATGTTTATGTGGCACTGCTGAGACTGCTTCGAAAGCCAGCTTCTTGGAAACTGTGCGTGATGTTAGTTAAAGCTGACTGGTGTAACTTTGACTTCCGTTTGTTAAGGTTTTGGGTTGGTGAAACTGGATGTGAAAACAAAATCTGCAAGTGGAGTGGTGAGTTTAAATACCTTTTATTCATGATATTTTTTCTGGATATGTTCTGATATTTAATTGGAAAAGACATCTTCCAGATGCTGTTAAGTAATTTGTAGGTTACATGAATGATAAACTTTAGGGTCTTCTGAAATTACTTTACACCAAAAGATCTGACTTTATTCTGAATGCAACAGGAGTGTTGCACTGTTTAGTAATCTTCATAAAATAAAAAGGTTCCTTAGATGTCCCTTGTCTTAAGTCTGAAGATGAACAAAAAGCTGACACATTTTGGAAGTGTTTGAATATGTCAATCATAGTGCAAAAGTATATTTCTAAAGTACCTTGTGATGCTGTTTGTATTTGGTGGAAATTTCTGGCATCTTGATGCTTGTGTGAAATAGTCGAATTAGCATATTGAATCTTGTGCTCTTCCTTTATGGTATTAAAGTGTTGTAATAATGTTCTATACAAGATGTCTTGGTCATGCAAGCAATGCCTCCTGTAACTTTTATCTATTTCTAGAGCAGACTTTGCATTTAATGTATAACCGGCTTTAATTGCTTTAAATATGTAACTGGCTGTTAGAAACAAGGTGCATGGGTTGTATGCTGTGTTTTTGTTCTTACAAGTCTGTATCCCAACTGAAGCACAGTTTGCAAGAGCCCTGTTACAGATGCAGGTGTTATTTTAGCTTGTTTCCTTTGAGGACTACCACTAGTATTGCTAAAACTCTCGGAAAAATCCAAGCCTCCAAGTGAATCTCCTATCAGTTATAAGCCATCTTTCCCAGGAGGAGAAAGTGCTGGCATGTATATACTGCAGATGTTTTAACGCAGAGATAAGAGATAGATAATGTAATAATATGCTGTTTCTGAAGCTATTACCATGATGATTGCAGTCAAATACACCCTGTGCAGTAGGAATAGCACAAAGCAAGATGTTAAAGCCGAAGGTATTTGGACCTGAAGTTGTGTAGTCGCTGTGACTTCCCAAGAAATAGACCTTACTAGAATTATGCCACTGTGTGGATGGTTTAGTGGTTCACTGACAATACAAGTAAGTGTCTTGGCCAAGGTTAAACTGGATCAGCCACCGTTAAACAACAGTCTCAAGCGCACTTGCAATGTGTAGTAGGTCTTGGGCTGTGAGAATACAAATGCTTAAGGACTTGGGTTTTCAAATCCATGTTTCCTTCTGGGAGAGGTGAGTGTGAGGAGGTAGTTTGAAAATAGTACTGTGTCTGGAGGAAGTCAGAGATCAAAATTCTGATTTTTCAGAAGTTGAAACAGAGAATTAAATCATAAAGGCAACGATATTTCAGTGGAGAGAGCTCCTTAACATATGTTTGCAAACCAGACTTCCATTTCTACTAGGTGTATTGCCCTTAGGTTCTAAATAGAGGTATGCATTCTGTTCTTTGTGAGAATCCAAATAGTGAGAGACAACAGGGACTACCTGGTTTAAGGAGGAGATGCGAGTGATATTGCAAGCTTCTAAATACTTTCAAGAATTCCAAGTAAGTCTCTACCAGAAGCATAAAAGCAGACTTAGCTTTAGTTGCCTTAGCTCTCAATTCAAACATGAGTGTTCTTCCTGTGTGTCATTAAACCAGAGTGTCAGGGGAATAAGAATTTTAGACATGTCAGTAAAAAACACACGTGCCTGTGTGAAAGGCTGGTGTGTTGGTTAGTCTGAGAACTCTTAGAAAGCAACAAAACTCCCCAAACAAACAAAAAACCCAACCACCACCCACCCCAGTCTGAAAAATGATGGCACTCTCTGACATTTTTACAGTTGTACATAATTTATCTTTGGAGGTGGTTGACTGGAATAATGAAAATACGTATGTGATCCTTTAAGAATTCTACTGGAGTTGCATTATGTGCCTTATAGTATTCTTATACTATTCTTGGTTTGATTTTTAATTTGCTCATTAGAAGTATCAGACTTAACCTTGTATTTCAAGAACCTCTTTCTGCTTTTAAGGACAACACTTAACAGTAACTACTGTCCGGCTTCTGAGTTTTGTTGCCAACCTGTACATTTTGTCAGAAATTTTGCAGTTAAGGTGGGGGAGTGGGAGGAGGCCTCCATGCGGGCATGAGTTGTCTGGCTCTTGTCCCAGTCTTTCCCCCTTCTCTGCTCACAAATTGTCTAATGTTGTTAAACTTACTGCATAGAATAACAAGATCATAATGTTTGCTGAAGAAAGATCTTTTCTTGTGGCACTGTATAATGCTTCCAGGTGTATCTTCTGTATAACACGGACACTGTCCTTTTTAGGAATTCACAACATCTGGTTCATCGAATACAGACACTGGAAAAGTGAATGGGAGCTTGGAGACCAAATACAAGTGGGCTGAGTATGGGCTGACTTTCACAGAAAAATGGAACACAGATAACACTCTGGGAACAGAAATTGCAATTGAAGATCAGGTAATAGATTAGGAGAGTGAGTATTTACTTGTTTAACCTAACTAGCAAAACTTAATTTATAGCTTTATCTAATCTTCTCCCCATTCAATTAGATTGCCAAAGGCTTGAAGTTGACGTTTGATACAACTTTCTCACCAAATACAGGGTAAGAACTGTTAACTTCTTTGGGGTAGTAACAACATCCGTGGTCAGTAAATGTTCACTTGGTCTGTTGTATTGACAGAGCTGTTTGTATGGTTTGCTGTTGATCCAAATTAATAAATCCTTGTGCTAAGGGCTTCTGCTCTTCAGCATCTACATCTAGTAATCTCTACAGGATTAGTACTGGACATTTCACAACAACCCACTTTGCTTGTGTTCTGGGATAGAAGTACTTGGAAGATTATGTGAGGCATGAGCCTGTTTGTGGTAGCCCTGTGCTTTCTTGGTGGGCTAGCTGTGCTTTGGCGCAGTCTACAGGATGCATGTTCTTGGCATTTAGATACACTGTAGAGTCATATGATTTGAATTCAATTTATTGAGGAAGATCAAACTTTGTCTTAACTGTTTCTCTGTTTCAGAAAGAAAAGCGGTAAAATTAAGTCAGCTTATAAACGTGAATGCCTAAACATAGGTTGTGATGTTGACTTTGATTTTGCTGGACCTGCAATCCATGGTTCAGCTGTCTTTGGTTATGAAGGCTGGCTTGCTGGTTATCAGATGACATTTGATAGTGCCAAATCAAAATTGACAAGAAATAACTTCTCTGTGGGTTACAAAACTGGAGACTTCCAACTGCACACTAATGTGTAAGTACTGAAAATTGTGTCCAGATTACAGAAGCAGGCTTTCTCTACCTTCCCTTCCAGTAAGACTTTTTGAGCTAGAAGTTTGTCCTTTTGGAGGGGAAGGATGGGGTTTGTTTTTGTCTGGGTTTATAGAAGTTGGGTGTGGGAGGAAGCTACTTTATAGTCTGGGTTGTAAGAATTCCATTTCAGTCAAACACTGCGACAGATTTTTAGAAAGCTCATCTAATTCTTTAGAAATACCGTAAATATTCAGTAATCGTAGAGTTCACAATGCCCATTAGTTTTGTAAGGAGGAGATCTGGAATTACACCGAAGTGTAGTTCAGCATTAGCGTGAGAATTAGCTCAGTAGCATTCTGAAATACCTTTTTTCCCATTAATTGCCGCAGTTTAATTTTACCCTGAAGCCTTTGTTCATCTCCTTTTCTGTCAAAAAACACAAAACAGCTCAAACTTGTGGGATTCTCATTTGAATAAAAATTTGGAATAGTTAGGGAAAAAAGTTAGGATTAGGTAACTATAGGTAATTAACTTTTTTCTTAATTTGTGCAGCAATGATGGTTCAGAATTTGGTGGGTCAATTTACCAGAAAGTGAGTGACAATCTTGAGACTGCTGTAAACCTGGCTTGGACAGCAGGTAGCAACAGCACTCGCTTTGGCATTGCGGCTAAATACAAGCTGGATTCCACTGCCTCCATCTCTGTAAGTATGGCCCTAACCAGAAGGGTAGTATTAAGCCCAGTGTCTTTTCAGCTTCTGTGAATCTGTGTGTTACTAGTACAAAAGAAGGTCAGGAAGTCCTGTAGGAATTATTCTTAGAAATCCAGGCAGTTATAATTAAACCAGCAGTATTTAAATTCTGTAATGTCACATACAGCAAAGTCTCTTTTAGAGTCTGTCAAATATTGTGCTACTCTAGAGGTCTTAATGTATTTATTAAAAAAAAAAAGAAACCCTTTCATGTCTAGTTTTGTAAGTTTACACAATTTTTTAAAAACCTGTTTTGGGAGAGCTCCATCACCTTCTCAAGGAAAGAACTCTGGCAATACTGGTTAAAGAGATGATAGACAGAAAAGTTTTTTTTTATGGTATGAAGTTAGAATTGAACCTGGATTGTGAGAATCTCCTTATAGAGGAAGTGATGCAAAGCAAGATAAATAATTTTGCACATGTCATTTATGGTGATGTTATGGAGTGTTTGCTTCTTGATTGATTTGGACCTGCAAGATACTAATTATTCTGTTTTCCTGAAGTGGCCTGTTTGGGGAGACTGTGGTGGTAAATTGCTATGGCCTTCTGAAAAGGGAGGAGTGGGGAAGTTCACCTGCCAAACAACTTGCAAGTAACAGTTCTCCCTGCCCTTAAATTGCATTTGCCTGTAAGCATGTTACCTCTTCAGCTGCAAGTTGTGGAGCAAGGGCATAGCTGGGAAGAGAGAGTCCAGTAAGCACAGAGATGTTGAAAGAACAAGTGTAATTCAGTGAGGTTGATAATGGCAGTGTTGCCATAATTATTCTAGCTTCTGAATGGTAACAAAATTATCAGTTACAGTATTTCCATTGGTTTTGTCTTTTTTAGGCAAAAGTGAACAATTCTAGTCTAGTTGGAGTGGGTTACACCCAGACCCTGAGGCCAGGTAAGGATTATCACATGAATTGCATCGCATACGTATCTTCTATGCATCACAAAGAAAGCATGAGATCTACACATTTATATGTTGTTACTTCCCTTCTTCAGAATAGTTTTTTTTTTTTAAGGCAGAGGAGATGTTTTGCAGTAGCTTATGTTGTGCATGAAACCTTTATCTAAACAAGACAAATTCCATTGAATCTAATGGTATTTATGCATCATATTCCTCACTGATCTGTGTAGCAGAGAGCTGAATTGTGTTTTATAGCTTAGCTTTAGGCTGTGCAAAGCAGGCTTTTTTTAGCATTGCTTTCTCTGGACATATCATATTGAATGATAGCAGGTCTTGAAATAATGACAAATTGTCAAAAGAATGCACTTGCTGCTCTTCATATTTAGTAAAAGAAACCTCTAGAGCTTAATTTGTTCTGGTTAAATATGAAAACATCTCTTAATGCTGTATTACCATTTCTTATCCCTTATTTGAAAACCAATGAAAATTGTAGTTTCATTCCATCCCTTCCTTGGTACAAGTGTCAGTCATCTCTATGCAGAATTTTCCTCCTTTGCACACCTTAATGTAGAAAAGGAGAGTTCTTGAGTAGTTAACAATTAGAGACTTTGTGTATTTGCTTTATAAGGTGGTAGTCACAAAAAGCATCTAGCTTGATTGGCATGAGTAGCTTTCAAGAGGTTTTATGGGTAAATAGATTCTTCTCTAGAAGTCTTCAGAGGAAATTAATTAAATAGAAAAAGAGCTACAATTGGGACTTGTAACGATGGAGGCTGAGTTTTGTGAAAGCTACTTTGATTGTATGTTATAAACACACTGTTCAAAACTCTTACAGGTGTGAAGCTTACACTGTCTGCCCTGATAGATGGAAAGAGCATCAATGCTGGTGGCCATAAACTTGGCCTTGGCCTGGAACTGGAGGCTTGAAAAGGTGAAGACACTGCTGCAGAGAAGGGATATCAGAAGAATTTGGCCTTAAAATGTATTTCCAATGTGACCAGCAGGCTTTTTTTTTTTTTCCCAAGACGGATGACCTAGAACAAGAGCTGTATTTGAAGTATTTAGACAGTTACTTGTTAGCTGGTTTCTAGTTAAATTGGTTACCCATCTAGTTAAAATTCTGCATTAGTGCAGTCACTTAAACATTATTTAAATGTATTTAACTGTTTAATGCGCTACCCACGAATAAGGAAATAGACATTTATGAAAACTGTACAGTTGTGTGCATGTTTGTTTTTATGTTCCTTTTAACATTCGATATTGCCATTGAATGAGAAATGAATCAGTGGATGTTTTGAAATGAGGTCAACAATTTTGTTAAATCACCTGGAGTAGAAATACATTTGGTATCCCAAGACAAATTACAAATAAAACAAGTACACACACATACTTGCGCCTCAGCTATTTTAAGAGTTAAGGTATGAGGGTAGTGCTGAGTTAAGTTTTAACTTTTAAAATAATTGAATAAGTAGTGCTCTAATCCTTTGTGCAGTTAAGGACTCCCCCCCACACCTATGGTAACACTGAATATAGATGGTTTTCACTGAACAGTTGAATTCCTCAAGCAAGTTGAATGTGCTTTTCTGTCAGGTAAGATTTGTCATGACACAACGGTTTGATTCACCCTGTGTTGCACGGGCAGGATTTACTGCATTGCTAGTTGGCCTCCTGATGCAAAGAGTGCAGAGTGATGTACGTGGCACTCAGACGTTTAAGAACCGCTCCTTGACGTTTTTGCCCAAGGGGTGAAAAACCTCACCACAAGTACACCTTTTGCTTTTACTTGTATGAAGTGAGACGTATCTCTGCAACTGAATGTAACAGTGTAATGGTATAACAGCCTGCTTATCCCAACTGCTGTGAGAGGTTCCTGCTTAAAATGACTGAAATAAAGGCTTAATTTTAAATGGAGATGGAGGAGAATGCATCCAGTTTTGCTTTCCTTTGACTAATAAATCTTGGCAGATACCCATTTAACTCCAGAAACATGCAGAATAATGGAAAAATTCTCATGTTTTCTCCAGGATTCAATTAAGGGGGAATAGAAGTATGAAGGATATTTGGTCAGTGAATGTAACATCCCTTAAGGTAACTAGTTGCGAATGCTTTTAATGTGGAATATATTAAATACATGTAGTTACAGTGGTTGCACTTAAGGGGGATCGACTGGTTTCAGGGGAGTGCCTGGAGCTTACTTACAGTCTCATAGCTGAGAAGGGTATCTTGATATTTAGCCTTGTTGTCTGTAGTTCACAGCAGCTTCCCTTATAGGGCAGGTGGCCAGTTTATGATCAGGAAGTTTTACCTCTGGTTTGCAAACTGTGTTTGATTTGTGCTGGATTAAACTTAACTCCTGTAAAAGTCCTAGTGAATTGCTCGAGGTCTTGTGCTATCTGGTGGTGTTGTCCTCATACTCAGCTCTAAAGTTAAGTACTCTCGTGAACTGCCTGTGTTTGGGCTTTAGCCTGGGAATAGCTGAGCCACCCTTTTTGCAGAAGAGAGGGCAGAGCTTTAGTTTTCATCTCGGGCTCGTGAGCAGGCTTGCTAGTGTGTTTGACTAGTTTTGTTACATGGTGAAGAGAACATTCGGCAGCACTTGTGTTTTGGAGTGCGTTTACTGCTGTTGTCACTAAAAGCCCTTTTCCGAGGAGCTCTTCCACTGCCTGAGGATGGAAGAAACCTGGGAGGTGCCATTTGTTGCTCTCTTGTTGCATGTTAACATTTGCAAACTGTAGTTTTAGTTTGAAATGTTGTTACGTGCTAGACCACTTAAAGCTAAAGACCATGCGGCCAGACACGTGAATTTTAGTACGGGTTCTATTTTTTTAGTATAACCATCTTTGGTGCCTCACAAAGTGTGTCCAGGCTGCTTCTGAAAGAAAAAAAAAAAAAGACCAAACCAAAACAAAAGCCAAACCCCAAAAATGCTGTGTGCCTGTATGCATCGTCCAGCTGTAGCGCTCTGTCTTTTGCTTATGAATGATGCCTTGTTTGCATCCTTAAACCAGCATGGCTACAACACCCGTGTTTCTCAGGTTTGGAAGCTTTTGATAGGGCTGTAGTGGTCTGACACACTTTTGGGTTTTTTGTATTTTGGTTTGGGTTGTTGGGGTTTGTTTCCGTTTTTTCAGAAACAGCTACTCAAACCCTTGTCTTCACTACCTGCTCACCTCTAGCTGTTTTTCCTGAGGTTGCAAAATGAGCAAGTGAAATAAAAGCAGATATTGCAGTGTTTCTCTTCAACTCTTTGTACAAATTAGCAATGGGAAGTTTGAACCTATTCATTTTACTGTTTTCATGTGCATCACTTTACTAGCTCTTAGCCTTTAAACCTTAAGTAGTTTCATTTGTTATAATACTAATAGGCATCTGGAGAAATAAAAGGGCTCTGCAGTAGTTAAGATAACTGTGAAAATGTGAGTTTTCCTAAAATATTTTGTCATAAGTCACTACTTTGTGCATGAAAAGTAAGTTCAGTGTCTGTCTCTTGACATCTCTCAAGTGAGGCTTACAAAAATGGCTTTCAGACTTTCCAAGTGTGTTACGGAAGCGGGTGGCATAATTGAGAGTTTTGTGGTAAGGAATGATGGTAGTTTAAATAGCTCCATTTTGTTAGAACATGTGAAAAGCCTTAATGATACCTTCCAGTGCTAGCCAGCCTTTCCTCAGGTGTCGTTCTGAATACAATAAAACCACTCGAGATACGGGTGACCTGAGCATGGCTGTGTATTGTGTTTGTGTGAACTGCAGCATCGCATT
>NW_010412611.1:0-1645 GCF_000710305.1 Buceros rhinoceros silvestris | reverse complement strand
GCCTGGTACGGCTGGACTAGGGGTTGTCTGTGTGTGTGGTGCGAGGAGATTTAGCCATGCTTTCATCAATAAAAATCCTTTCATGTGAGCTGATGGTGCCCTGGATTTTGTAAGTTACTGTTTGACTGACTCGACACTTGCCATAGAAATTCTCCAGGTTGTTACCTCGCATTCTTCATGTGGTTCAGCGTGATGTGGAATAGTCTTAAATCTGCCTCTTACATACTGCAGTCTCTCAGAACCGGGATATTGGCTCGGAACTATTTCATGTCCCCAGGCACCGGGGCGCGGGTTTTACCTTTCCCGTGGCTCTTGCCGGACAAAGCCCGCTAGTGACAGTGCGCTCACTGCCCTCTAGCGGCCGCTGCTGGTGCTGGCTTGTTACTCTGCAGTCCCTCTGCCGGGCACAAAGCCACATTTACATCGACCGTGCCTGCACATCTGCAGGGAGTAGAACCGAGCGAGCACTACGCAGCGTCCCCCGCCCCCGAGGACTCAACCCCGCTTACGTCAAAGGGCCTTGTTTCCGTACCGTTCCGGTCAGCAAAGACAGAAGCAGCTCTGTGCAAGGCCGGGTGCTGGTGGTGGCGGGTCCTGGGGCAGCAGTGCTTCCTGGGAACCGGCAGAAAGGAAACCCAAAGCCGGAGCTGCCTGGGTTGTTAACGCATTATGAAAGGGCTGCACTGGTTCCAAGTGGTTTTACCGTGTTCGTCAGCCTCCCTTTGCAGTGGAGTATTTCTGTTCCTGATCTGGAATGGGAATAAAAACACAGATTGTATCCGTTATAGTGGTGTGTGTTCATTGTATTTTAGTCATGTTGCCCTCTCATGATTGTTCCTGGGTTGCCTTTCAGTTGCTCGTTGTGTCCATATTTCCATGTGCTGTTACGTCAAAGGGGAAAGCAGTGAGCAACAGAATTAACTTTGAGCCGAGCATACAGCACCTCCTCCTTCAGCTGTGGGTTCGATACTGAAGCTCATGTAAAAGAGACAAACTTCTTTTTGCACAGCAATTTCTGAAAAATAATATGCAACTAAAACTTAAAAATGTGGGTTGTTACAGACTGTGAGGTTTGGTTCGTATCTATACTTATTTCCTTGCACTTTTCACTCATTTCTACTGCTGTTGGGAAAAGCACTGGCAGACCTTCAGAGACGGCAAGCAGATTTGTTTTGGCTCCAAACGTGACCTTTTTTACAGTATTTGTTTTTTTTTTTTTTTTTTTTTTTTTTTTTTTTTTTTTTTTTTTTTTTTTTTTTTTTTTTTTTTTTTTTTTTTTTTTTTTTTTTTTTTTTTTTTTTTTTTTTTTTTTTAAATGAGCATTTTCTGCTGAAGCCAACACCATGGCAATACTTGCTGTACAGTTACTGCTGGTGACAGTGGCGCACAGGATATGTCTGTCGGGGATTTGTGGGTGTTTTCCTGGGATGTCCTTTGTCCTGGGTACGTGGCGGAAGATCCTGGTGCTGAAGTAATGATTTTGCATTGACAGCAACTTGGTACCTTTTTTTAATTTACTTTGCCGGTGCCGCTACGAGCATTACAGTGCTCTCTTTTGGCTCTTTTCGGGAGGTCGCTTACCGTACGTGGTGCGCCTCACGGGGCGGGTTCGGGCGTGCTCAGCCCGGGCCCGGGCCCAGCGCCG
>NW_010412610.1:614-1070 GCF_000710305.1 Buceros rhinoceros silvestris | reverse complement strand
GACCCCCGACCTGCTCGAGGTGGTAGAGCACGGCCGACACCTCCTGCACCCTGCGGACAATCTTCTCGGGGCTGTTGGAGTCCTCGGCCTTGCCAGCCATCTGGCGGTACAGGGCCATCTGCCACCGCATGTGGCCATGGGACTACAGGTGCCGTGAAGGCAACGGGGACATGGAGGGGCACGCGGTGACCGTGATGGCCATGAGGACAAGGGGACCGTGATGGCCATGGGGATGTGGAGGCATGGACACCGTGGGGACATAGGGACCGTGATGACCGTGGTCATGGGGAGGGGGCAGGTGGGAACAGGGAGAACACGGAGGTGGGGACGAGCCACCTCACCTTGTCCTGCAGGTGCAGGTTGTTGTTGAGGAACTCCCGCACCTCCTCGTCTGTGTCCTTCTGCAGGGGGGGACACACAATGGGGCCACATCAGGGGTTGTCCCCAACCCCAGGA
>NW_010412610.1:0-373 GCF_000710305.1 Buceros rhinoceros silvestris | reverse complement strand
GCTCCTGGTCGGTGGGCGAGCACATGTTGAGGCCGACGGGCAGCATCTTCTTCAGGGTGGCGACGATGAGGGAGGTGTGGACGGAGTACCGGTCCCCACGGCGCTTCTTCTTCGTCCGCTCCTGCTCCGAGCCACCCCCCTGTGGGGACAGGGGCGTCAGGGCCACCACCCCGGGCCAGGGGTTTGGGTGGGGTGAGGGACAGGAGACCCATGTCATGGGGATATTAGTGGTGGGACCTCCATGACGTAAGGATGAGGGACATCAGCACCAGGAGCCCTGTGCCATGGGGACTCCTCAGGGCCAGGACCCCATGGCCACGGGGTGGGGACGTCGGTGTTGGGAGCCCCATGCCACAGGGATGGGGACATCGGA
>NW_010412609.1:2734-3857 GCF_000710305.1 Buceros rhinoceros silvestris | reverse complement strand
CGCGGCTCTGCTGCTGCAGACAGACCTCCCCTTTGGCTCCTCAGGAGCGACTGCAAAAAATCCCCTGGGTCGGGTCCTCCGCCCTCCCCTGGCCTAGGAGCGTTTGAGGGGTTTCCTCGCCGACGGTGCTCACTCGCTCCAAGGGCAGCTTTCAGTGCCCGAGCGCGAGGCCTGGCCGGAGAGAGACCTCCGAGACAACCTGAAACCCTCAGAACCTCCTACACCGATTTACACCCCCAAAGGATTTGCTTTGACGAGCACGTTGCCTCCTCGATGGTAGCGGCTGATCTTCCCAGGTCCTGAGGGTGCGTGAGTGTGGAGTAACCGCCTCCGGGCTGCCCACACCCCCGCCGCCTGCTCAGACCATCGCCTGCAGCCTCCCAGTTCCTCCCAGCGCGTAGGAACGCCGCTTCCCACCGCCACGCTCTCGGAATCCACAGTGCCTCGCAGAGACCGGTCCGGCCTGCCCGCCTCCCACAACGGAACTCGGTCCCCGCTGTTCCCTTTCCCTCCAGGGTCTTTGGGGTGCGCATGGGACTGTCTGGTCCAGACCGTAGTCCAGGTTAGAGTAACCTCAGGTTGTTTTTAGTGTGATCAGCTTCAAATATAACGGATCCAGGTGGAGACTTATTTTTTACTGTGCTAGCGATGGTCCGACAGAGTACCGGAGCTCTTGACACTCGTGTTTCTGTACAGATAAGACATGTGCTGACTTTTTCATCTGATCCTCTGTATAGGGCCGGTTTTATTCCTGCGACGCAGCCACCCGATTTTGTGAAATAAAAAAGAAAAAACCTGCGGTTTTTGTACAAAGCCTGTGCTGGTTTTTCTGGAGTCTCCTTTCCCTCCCTGGGTGGCGCGGCCGAGCTGAGCAGCGGCAATGGGATATGGGTCGGTTTGGGGGCTGCGTCTTACCCAAGGGCTGGTAAATACTAAGCCTGAGCCCGTTACCTGGCAAGGTGGGACACACCGAACGTTCAGACCGTCTGTCCTCTCCTGGAGGACTCTGGGGGCTGCCGGGATAATTTGCCTCTTCAGTTAAACTGGCGCTGGATGGTGTTCGAAGCGCTCCTCTGCTTCACCCCCCAAGAAGCCTTTTCCTCTGGAGATGCTTCTCCCCAGA
>NW_010412609.1:2015-2238 GCF_000710305.1 Buceros rhinoceros silvestris | reverse complement strand
GGAGTGGGTGCTGTGGGCTAGGGGTCAGGGGGGACCTGGCAGTGCTGGGGAACGGGGGCACTGGAGGAGCTGAAAGCGCTTTTGCAGCCCAAAGGATTCCGTGGTTCTGCTCTCAGAAGGCTGAGGGTGGGACGTTACCTCGATGATATTTAGGACTGACTCTGAGTGGAGGTCTGGATGCAGCCTGGGACCCCTTGGGACGTCTGGATGTTCAGCTGGCCCC
>NW_010412609.1:1435-1724 GCF_000710305.1 Buceros rhinoceros silvestris | reverse complement strand
CGATTCAGCCTGAAGTTGGGTTTAGGACCGGGCTCTGAGCTGCCGTAGGGTCAGCCAGGTGTCACCCAGGTGTCACTGGGGAAGCAGAAGGTGCTGAGCCCCTCTGCCTTGCCCAAAACATTTGCTGTTCCTCCTGCTCCTAAGTGCTACTGGGGGGTTCACATCGTCACCTGGGTGGTCTGGCACTGCCTGGAACAGGAGAGCTGTGGCACAGGTTTCACCGCTGGCAGGAGGAGCGACGGGGCCGTGCACCAGGACCAGCACCAGACGCTCCCACCTCACGCCACGT
>NW_010412609.1:0-1310 GCF_000710305.1 Buceros rhinoceros silvestris | reverse complement strand
CCCCTCCCGCCTGTGCTCGGCTCCCCTTCCTGAGAAGATCCCCATGCCCCCTGCTTTTTAAAAAAAAAAAAAAAAAAGCTGCTTTTTAAAAATCTTTCCTGGCTGCCTTCAAAAAACGCACGTTAGGATGAGCGCGCATCGCCTCTCGCACCGTTACTCCGATTTCTGTGCCCTTCACGAGGCACTTTAAAACCAGAGGGTTTTAAAGCGCCGTTTCAAACTCAGGGATAACCCCGACGGGTATCGCCCACCCCACGGACTGATTCCCCCCCGTCCCCGCAGGAAATGACGCGCCGCAGGCGAGCAGTGACAGCGTGGGTCGGGGTGACTTGCCACGTGCCGTGCCGTGCCGCGGCCGGTCCCTCGCCCGGCTCTCCAGGAACAGGGTCGCTCTTTGTCTGCGCCAAAGCCACGTGGGAATTGCCCCTTTC
Organism: Buceros rhinoceros silvestris; assembly: GCF_000710305.1. Classification (NCBI taxonomy): domain Eukaryota; kingdom Metazoa; phylum Chordata; class Aves; order Bucerotiformes; family Bucerotidae; genus Buceros; species Buceros rhinoceros. The sequence continues at coordinate 879 of NW_010412609.1, read as the reverse complement.
CCTGGAACCTGCTGCCGCTGCCGGGGGTCACAGTTCAGGGACCCTTCTCAGCGGCCCTGGGAGCTCCGGAGGCGGCGACGGGAAACCTCAGCGGGATGATTTGGGATTTTTTCCCCCCAAATCCCACATTTTCTGCCCTTCCAACGAATTGTGATAAAACAACCTGGTGCCCCTCAAAATCAGCCAGGGACTCCGAGGGACATCAGCTCGCTGAGACCTTGTCCGTGTGCTCTTGGAAGAGCCGCCAGAGCCCCGTGTCATGGGGATGCCTCGTCCCCTCCCAGCGCTGGGGACCGGGGTGTCGTAAAGACCCGTCGAAGCGCAGCCAGGCTCTGCCCTCGGAGTCTGCTCGGCACAGAGCTGGTGCCTGGCCCTGCCGCTTGCTTCTGGCCTCCCTCTTCCAGACGAAGCAGAGCCCGAGCCTGGGAGGTTCTGAAGGACCCGTGACCCGTCATGAGAGGGCTGAGGTGTGTGTTCACCGCTCTGTGCACCCCCAGGGATCGGCTGTGCCGCCCTCCCGAGCTTCCTCCCTTCATTTCCCGGCAGGTGAAGCGGTGTCTTCGCTCCTCGTCCCCACCTGTGAAATCGCTGCTTCGATTCGTCCTGGTTTTTCCAGCAGCAAGAAAAGCAAAACCTCAGAGATGAAAAGCGTTTCTGCAGCGCCGTGAGTGCCCTCTCCTTTTAATCGCAGCTGCCTTACCCCCGTCCGTGACAGTTTTACCGTCTCCCCTCGCAGCCCGGGAACAGTCGCGAGCGCAGAAGGTGTCGGACACGAGCGGCGGGGGGTGAGCTCGGTCCCGGGCACGCAGCTCTCTGCTGCCTCTTCTCCTCGCCTCACCTCGGGCCCCTTCTGCTCAGGTTTTTTTCTTGCTCTTTGCG
>NW_010412608.1:17094-32077 GCF_000710305.1 Buceros rhinoceros silvestris | reverse complement strand
AGCGGTGAGGCCGGATGATGGAGGGGGAGTGATGGGTCCCAGCCAGGTGGGATGTAAGTAAGTCAGGGTGCACCTGGGCATCTCCCACCCCCATTGCATGGGCACAAGATGAAGGAAGACGCTTCGCTTCGGTCCCAGGGCCTGTGTAGCTGTGGACAGGCCACCTGCGCACCCGGCTCCCAGTACAAAGCCTTCCCCTCAGATGTATTAAACCCGCTCTTGAGACTGCATTGCTTTATCAGAAAAAAAGTTAATTCAGATTTTTAAGCAAGGTTTAAGTGTTAACCACAAACCACTTCCTCCAGCTGAGTGAAGGTGAGTGGAGGAACCAGCAATGCTTCGGTGGAGGAGCTTTCTGAGAGAGAGGTTACCCCTGTGTGGTGTCTCGGTAGCTACTCTGGTCTCACCAGCTATCCTGAGCGTCTGGAAAACTGATACCGCTGTTTGCCAATGGATTGCACAACTAAGAAAAGCCATAAGGCTGCGGAAGTTCTGGGTTGTGAGCTTTAATTTAAAGGATTTGAGGAGTTTTTAGTTGTTGTGATGAAAATTTCCAACGCCTGTAGTGAGTAGCTGATGATAACTGTGAATGTGCAGAGTCTGGAACAATAGCTCTGAGACATGTGAGCTGCTTCGTGTCAGCATATGCTGTGCCAGATGCCGACAAACAAAACCATAGTGAAGAACGTTGGTGGGTTTGGGACTGCGAGGGTAAAGGAGGCAGCAAATTGGGAAGGTGTTGCACAGTATCCCCTTAACCAGGGAAAGGTGTAATTATGTGGGCTATCAAAATAGGATGTGAAAATACAAAAATGACAATGGTGACAAGGCAAAATCATGTGGTTTATCGTGCTCGTATGTGCTACAACCTTGATCCTGTCAAAGCTGACAAGGTAGTTGGGATGAGCTGGGACTGCACCCACATGGATAAAACCTTGGGGCATCAAAAGTGGTTTTGCAGGGTCCATGTATAGAGGATTTAGTGGTGTGAGGAGGTGACCCCGATCTATCCATCGCTGCCTGGAGATTCCTGGATGACAGCTAGCCAGAGCACCCCCAAGCAGCTGAGCCTTTCCTGCTGTATTAGATGCCATCATCTCTTCTGCGGTTTTAGCTCTTCCTTATTTTGACTGGCTGTCACTGCGTGATTTTTGCAAGGCTTGTTTGTTGCTCTTCCCAAGCAGAGTATTTTTCGTTGTGTCTGTCTAATGAAAAACAAATGGTGGGCTGCATATGGGAATGCGGCTTGAGAAAAGCGGAGATCAAAGAGAGGTCTTGTGGAGGATCCCTGCTGCATTTCCCCTTTAACTGCCTCCCACCACGCTCGAGGCTCGGGATTCGACTCTCGCTGCCTCTACTTTTTGTCTGAACATCTTTGCTTTAAAAAAAAATAAATAAAGGGAGAATGTTTTTCCCATTTCATACTTTCTCTGTTTCTTGTTTGTCAGCCCTTGGTCTTGCTAATTTTCTGGAAAACTTTAATGGCTCTTCAGATGCCAGGAAATGCTTCAGTTTAAACGAAGAGAAAAGTGCAGAGCCCTTATATGCAGCTCACCCAAACAGCAGAGGACGGCTCTGAATTGCTTCAGCCCTTTGCAGTTATAGGTTGCTGTTGCGTGTCCACAGGGCTCGTCTGCCCTTTTCATGTTGGATCTGAAGGTCACTCGGCCCTGATCACCTCATCGGCAAGTTAGCCAGTGCTTGCAGGAGAAAAAACTTACCCAAAGGATGAGAGGAGGAATATAGCCACTACCCTGTTTCTCCAGGTCTGATTTTTTAGTTTCAGCTTTTAAAAACTGGTGAATATTTCTTTATTAGCCAGAGCACAAAACTTTTTTTTCCAGAGTGAGGACTTCTTTGATCCATGCAGCTCACTACACACGTACTTTTTCTTCCACTGAGGGACAAGATTAGGGAAATTGAAGGAGATTTCGCCTGGCTCAGAACTGTTGGGGTTTTGGGGTGGCTTTTTTGCCCGGGGCTGTCACTGGACAGACCCCTCTGCTGAGAGGAGCTCTAGAGAGCAGCTGTGTGGATAGCCAGGGCCAAGGTTTGTTTTGTATCAGCTGCCCTGGCTGTGCTTTGAGAAGATGTTTATGTGAGATAACAGTGGATCTTTCCTTCCCTTACTTCATGTTCTGCTTCTCTTAAATATTTTTCTTGGAATCAAATGATAAATATTTAAGAGAATCAGTTGTGTTTGGATTTCCTCTGAGCTTTATATGTTTGTTTTGGGAAGATGCGGATGCCATTGCCAAACAGTACTGGACTCTGCTTATGAAATAAACTGGGGCCACAACAAAGAAGTGTGAAAGAAACAAGGGTGGGGGAAAGGAAGGGTGAGAGACAAGGGTGAGAGACAGTGTATTTCTGATGCTGAAAGCTGCTTTGCACCTTTCTTCCCGGTATTTCAGGGCACGTGGCAAGCATTAGTCATCCTCATGCGGGATTTGGGAGACGGAGATACACAGCCCACGGAGAAAGGCGAATCCTTTCTGGGTTATGGGAGCCAGGCAGGACACTATTGTACATTTAGGGAGCTTGTTATACCGGGGTGCTGAATTTGGACTGGAGCTTCTAGATAATCACCACAGAGAGAGATTATCTAATTGATCTGCCCACCCAGAGCCCGAGCTGGTGAGCAGTCGTCACCGATGGTGCCACAACAACCCCCAAATGCCAAAGCGTAGTTGACACAGATCCTTCAGCTGGGCACGTTTCTGCACACACACACAACGCTCTAAATCCAAGTGAATTCCAGCCTCACAAAGATACACATTCAGAATAACTGAGATCAGATTCTTAATGAACCGTTCATTTAGACTATGTAGCAAAAAATTTGCCATCCTCTGAAGTGATGTTGCTGAAATACTCATTGAATACGCAGAACATCAGTATAAATTTGCGATATTCTGTAGCCTTTACCCAAAGAACTGGATGTTTTTCCACCCTTTTAAAATTATTACTATCCTGTTGCCCCAGTGGAGAACATTGTGTTGGTTATACAAGGCAACGAGAGAGATGACAAGTGTAACTCAATACATTGATTTTTAAAGTCCCGAACCTCTTAATATTTAGAAAACAATCTTAGTGCACACCCATGGTCTCCAGGACTATGCATATGTGAAGTTCAAGTATGTGTCAATACAACCAGAGCAGAATAAAACTTTCTATTCCAGCCTGTCTCTTTGATGGCCAAATCCGCCCAGACGAGCGCGCAGGCTGCTCGGTGGAATTCTTCCAGTTACTGGGCTTCTTCCTCCTTGCGTGCAAATGTGGTGCTGTGCTTGGGATAGGGTAAAATTGCTCCTTTGGCTGCCTGCTTTTTAATCCCCTCTTTCTAGTCTCGTCCTGGAGCTATGCTGTCATGAAGCGTCTGTGAAATCGAGTGGCTGGTTGGGTCAATCACGTGGCTGTTTCTCCAAGAAAGCAAACTTGAGGCAGGCACATTCCAGCTGCTGAGACCTTGGTGAGGAGGGAAGTGGGGGTCTATCACAACCGCTCATCTATTCCCACAGTTTCTCTCCTGTGGCCCATTTTCCTCAGGTTCACAGACGTGCGATTTTTTTGGTATAATGTGAGGCAGATACGCCACCATTGCACCATCAGCCTTCCAAGCAGTTACGGGCACTGGCGTGGGAGGAGAACTGCCTCAGCTTGCTCTGATAATGAGACCAGAGACTGAGAGGAGTTCATAAAGCTGCAGCCCTGCAAGACTGACTAGACTTCACACTTGCAGTGCGCTTCTGTGATTTGCTAAGCAAGTGCTCAAGGTCCCTGTTTAATAACCTGACACTTGGATTTTCTTATGGAGGAATGACCCTGGGTCTGGGAAGTTGGTGTGAATTAGAACATGCGAGCGTTACACCCACCCCGTGAGGGAAGAGCTGAGAAGGGATGTGAACTCAAAACGTCGTAACACGCCACTGAGTGAGTAAAGACGCTGGGCTGAGGGAAACCTGGCAACGTCCTGGAATCCAGCACTGTTCCTTAGCTGGGAAAAGTATCTGAGGCACTGTGTGAGGGAGATGAGCCCCTGCCTTGTTTCACAGTGACTGCTGTAGTGCTGCTGCCCATCATATTTAATGCAAATTTTGTTGTGTAATAATTCGTGTGTTTATGACTGCGTGTGGCCAGAGCTGCCTGTTTCTATTCGTATCTCTCTGTTGCCTGAAGTGAGCGAAGACAACAGATTGGATCAGGCCTGAGGTGCAGCTACATAAGCTGCACAAGTATCCTCTGAGATGTGCACCGTGTCTTGCATTTTTAATCTTAGCTTTTCTCCAATTCTGTTAGAGTGGCTTAATCCCTCATACAGCAGCTATAACATCCAGCTGTAATGATGACAACTGTGGCAATTCCTTATGCAAATGTTAGACGTGGGTTGGCATAGAGTTGGGCTGCTGTAACCCTGAGTGGGTGGAATGAAGTCTAGAAGCTCCTCGTTTTGGAAAACGGATAAGAAGTTGAAGGATGACTGTGAGATGGGTGCCTGAAAACACTCAGGGAGGGAATCCGGAGGTGGACTGCTGAGATGGGAAGAGCTTAAAACAAAGTGATGTGTTGTCAGGGTGGAAACTGGGACAAGATCTGAACTCTGCCTTTCCAGTCGCACCCACTGCAAGCAGAGCAAGTGAGAAGAGGGCAAGTGAGGGGTTGCACAGTGCCAGTGCTAGAAATGGCCTCTGGCACCTGCTAGCAGAAGCAGAACTGCTTTCTGCAGCTGGGGTGGAGGTCTGGCAGTTCGGGGAGCCTCCAGGAGAGCCTGGCGGAGCTGTCAAGTGTCAACATGTCACACACAGTGCAGATGCTTGGCAGGCTCTGGCTCGTGGAAACTTGTGGACTTTTTTGCCCTCACGTGCACTCTAGACGTGGCCAAATACAAGTTGTGTTTTGGGGAAGTACTAGTGAAATGGGTAACAAAGGTAAAGGTGAGCTGCCAAGAGGGCTGGGTGCCAAGCAGGACACAGCAAGACCTCATTAGTTTGCTGTGTCCCATATTAATATTCCATTTATTCCCTTATTGAACCAGAGCACTACACCTGATCGTTATGGAATTCTGACTCACCTGCAGCCCACTCCCTGCATCGGTGACCGTGCTGTGCTTCGGTTGGGTTAATCAGTGTGGGGAGAATCAGTGACATTTCTGGTGAAATCTTCGTCTACCTTAGAACTCGAGGGCTGAGGCAGCTTTTTGGCTGTTCTGTTGTTGTTCCAGGGAACTGATTCCACATCTAAGGACACAGGGCAGTTTATTTTTTCAAGCTTTTGTTAAATTTCTTCTTTGTTAACAAACGTACCATGAAGTTCAGGGATAGGTAAGACTGGGGGAAACCCAGTTAAGAACAGTATGATCACAATCGGCAGCAGTTGCAGCCGTAAGATACTGGTTCCTGGTGAGAAACAGGAATTAGCGTTGCATATTTATCTGGAGGATGAAAATATCTACCGAAGTCTATAAATATATTCAGTTAGCATTAGAAGAGCTATTTAAATCTTCTAGTGGTTGGGTGTCCCAGATATAAACTGACGGAAGTAAGGGAAACCTCTTGCAAATGAGTTATTTCACAAGTGTCAATATTTGTGGCAACTTGCGTGTTTACAAAACGACAGAAAAACTCTGGGAGGCTGCGTGTGTTTCAGGGCACATGCTTTGGTAAGACTAGTTAACTAATCCAGCACTCAACCAATGGTTATTTGGTTTGGTTTGGTTTGGTTTTTGGCAAAATAAATTGCTAACCCAAAAGATGGTTATCACCAAAATATGGTGCTTTGTTTAAGCAAATAAATGATCCTGTAGGAATTAGATGATCTACAATAAATGTAAGAGTCTTTTAAAGGGATTATCCCTTATTTGAAGCCCTCTTGGATTCCCTGTAGCGAGCTCTGAGCTGCACAAGTGTTCTACAGAACTATAAAGCTGAAAACTTTTAAATGGCTCAAAGGTCAGTTCTTACCTTGAAAGAACTTATGGCAGAAACTTCTGAACTACTTAGTAACCATCTAAACCTTCACACTGACCTTTGCTGTACTGAGGGTCATTTTCTATCATTGATGCAGTAAAAACCAGAAATCACAGTAATTTTTCAGGGCAGGCTGGACTTCACCACATAATTCTCTTAGGCTTGTAGAGACATCATCTCACTTAAAGTACTGTATAAAAAGCTTAATCTATAGATTTAAAAAGAGTTAAAATTGCAAAGTTTAACCTGAATGGGATAGAAAGCAGCAGATGGGACAAAGCTCAGGACATGAACACCAAGTTGAACGTCAGTGCAGTTCAGGGTTGGTAACTAGCTGCAGAGCAGTGCAGATACCAGCAGGACTACCACACCAGGACTATACCACTCCTTACTGCAAGTAAAAGGTGGTTGTTGCTGGCATGTGTCAGACTTCCGGCTATTGGTATTAGCCACCCCAAAAGTCTGGAATAGGGAAGGGAGAAGTCCTCCGTCAAAGAAGACCTGTGATTAAATCTCATGGGAGAGGAGAAAAGACATTAAGAACCATGCACAAGAGATGTGGCGAGTTGCACAGCAGATGCGAGATACTGCTCCAGAGGTTTGTACCTACGGGGCATAGCAACAAAGGGGAGAGTAAAGTTCTCTTGTGGAAGATGTCTGCAGGAACCAAGCTGATGCTGGGCTCACCCTGTGAACCAGCCAATTAATTCGGTAGTTCTGGACTTGCAGAGGCTCCTCTGGCCCTTGGCAAGCGGCCGAGAATCCCAGATAAGGGCAGGCAGCATCACAGAGAGCCAGATGGCTTATGGGGCATGGGGACAAGCTGGAGAGAAAACACACTGGAAGGAAGGAAAAGGCTGAGGGTGGCTTTGGGCAATGGGTAGGAAAGAAAGTATGAGAAATAAGCAGAGAATTTAGCTAAAAGGTTCCTTCGCTGATTGATTTAACTTACACTGGAGAGAAATTGGCCTGAGGTCAAGTCTGCAACGCTTTCATGTGATTACTCTCCCTCTGAGCATCCTACAATGACAGTCGGGCCAAGCGTTTTGGCCTGTGGGCAAGCAAACAAGAAAGGCATAAGAAATGTCCCTCACAAGGACAGTTCCTAATATATGCTTTCTGTGCCAATTCAGAAGCTGTAGGTGTTTCACCTGCTGGCGGGAGTTGGGCAGGAAGTTCACCTCCTCGCATCTGGAAATGTGTTTAAAAATGCTGCATCATCAGTTGTGACACTTTTTTTGGAGCTCGCTTATGATGAGGAAACTCTGAGGCTGTCCTTGGAGCAGAGCCGTGAGCTATCAGCCCCCTGAAAACAGAAAGCACATCCCAATTTATTTAGTAGATGAGAGTTTTGTTGCCTGATGTTTTATGACTGGAGCTGCTGACTGTTTATGGAAGGTAATATAATAACAGCTCTGTTCTCAGCTCAGGAATCAAGGAGGGTCACCAGGTGTTGCTGCCCAAAGGGCAGGTGCAGGTTGTTCAGTGGCATTAATAAATAAAAATACCTGCCAGGGAATGGGGTTCCATGTGAGGACTGCTGGGATGGAAGAACACAGAGCAAAGTCTTCAGAGCAGATTTTCTCTCTGCTCCATAAATGTGCCGAACACAAACCCTCTCTACAGCGATATCAACCCCAAAATGAAGCCAGGAATCCTGCTGGCAGTTTTTGCCCCCAAGCCTTCATTGTGGCCCTATTTCTTTCCTCGTCTCCCAGCCCCCAAGGAACTGGGCAGGGAGCTCCTCCTGTCCGGCAGCCTGGGCTGTATCAGCCTGTTTTGCAGTGATTGTGTCCCACCTCCCATTACCTTGCTCCTCTCTGGAGCAGCCTCACCCAACACTGAGCAGTTCTGCATCTGAAATTAAAAAGATGCCTGGGTCTGGCTGAATCATTCTTCATTATCTCAGCAGGCAGCAGATTTAGGAGCTGGATTTGCAATGAACATTTATTAGATTGAGTGTCTTCTGGGGACGGCTAATTTTTTTTTATCATGAGATTCCATGACTTAGCATCATAATCAGCTATTAGACACACAGACTCCAGCCAAGAGCTGCCTTTTTTGTTTTTTTAAGCCTGATTATTCTAGGAGTCTTTCTTCCCTCATTTATAGGGGAGTTTTGCACAGTTCTTCTGACAAGTGCTCGATAGCCACTGGGAAGGAGACCTGTCATTAATCCACGGAATGCAGAGTGCAAGCAGAACGGCTCTCAGATGAAGCAGCTCTTCAATCTCTCAGTACCCGACCAGAGGGCAAACACCCTTAGTCAGGATAGTGGGTTTCGTGGTGTGGATGCCAGGAATGGCACCCAAATTCACTTAATGAAAGGTCTTGAGGACAGGAGGGAGCATTCCTCTGAATTTTGAGCAGTCACATGTGCATGATTCTGCACTTTCTCATCATAAGCTGATTCACTGGATTTCTAGTAATAAAGTTAAAGTAACCTTAAGTCCAATTTCCACAGCTCCTTGTAGGTGTGCGTGTGTTGAGGGAGGGGTGCTGTTAAACGGGAGCCCAGCACTGAGAGCGTTGGCCTGAACTGTGGAACCGCCAGCGTCAGCTCTTGCATTGCCAGAGAGAAACTGTGTGGATTCCATTTATCCTCGTTGTGCGTTGGTTTGGCATCATAAAACCACCTTCAGAGATCTTGTGGGAAAGCGAGACCCCCGTGGATGATGCAGTATTAGGGTGTCTTGTTGGTTTGTCACAGAAGCATTAAACGCAGTGGAAAGCACAGAGTGAGGATGGTTGTCGCTTTAAATTAAGTTCAGCTTTTATGTAATACCACTCGGTTTATTGCCCAGGAACTGTCTTTGTTTCTTAGCTCTACAGCCACCACAGTACCTGCCATTTATTACAATTTACTTCTGAGCCTGTTTTTCTAACTGCCTCGAGTTCTTGGATCGGATACAACACCCCTTGATTCCTGGTGTCCTTTTGTCTTTGCTTGCTTGGCTCTAAACATTTTGTTCCCTGAACATGGGCCCAGGTTCTCCGCTCCCCAGTGCTGCAGCGAATGAGGAACGCTGCTTCTGAAGCAATTAGTTAAGAAGCATTGGCACACACAAGGGGAAGTAAGACTGTGGATTAATTTTTCATCAAGTTTTGTCACGGATTCTACTCTTCCCAAATGCTCCAGTATTAGTTCCAATGTGCAGACCAGTTCCGAGACTGGGTGACTACACTTTGCCTGGCGGTAATCCACATGATATTTCCTTCACTGCTTTGTAGCCACAGCACAAGCTGCTCCACCGATAGTTGCCTGACTCCTGCCTAGCTTAGCTGGATGGAGACCTCAAGAGCCGGACATCTAAAAGTCGATTCTCAAGGCAGATAGTGAACTCGCTTATTTGGTCACAAGACCTTCAAAACATCAAGTGAAGACTGGAGTGTCGCTGATACGGAATGGTCAAAGTCTGCAGGAGTGCTGACTCTCCAACAAGAATCTGCAGGCACGGCCTCTGCTCATGGCTTCCTAGAGGAACGTGCCAGAAGTGAGGAGACAAATTACTTTCTTGATGCAAAAGCTGCTTTTCTATTACCTCTCCTGATCTCCAGGGAAGAGTGGAGCTGGCCAAAAATGGAAAATAATTAAGGCGTGAGCAGAAATAGTAACTGTCCCAAGGTCTTCAGTGTTCTTCTGTCACAGCTGACTTTCTTCAGACTCAGTCCTTCTCCCATCTTGCTGCTATAGGCTGTCTCAAGAGGTACAGCCTCACAAACGAGAGATTGGGTCTAAACGTCCCTGTGCTGCTGTTTTCAGCTCCTGTGTGCCGTGGCACACTCTCCTCTCCTGGATTATACCAGAGTTTAGACATGAGCTGAGGTGTCTCTCTGCTCAGACAAGGGCCTGTTGAGGTCTGTGCAAACTGCAGCTCCCCAGGATGTTTTTAGGTTAACATGAGAATCTGGAATTAGCCACTTCCAGCGCTACTTGGGGTTGTGGCTGGTCTCATCATATTGCTGAGAGAGGAGGAGGATTGTTAACCCTGCTGTGTCAATGGCCGAAGCTGCGTTGACCGGCTGCAGTGGAGCAGGGACTGTAATCCCTAATTCTAAATTCTCTGTTAAAACCCTAATCCCAGGGCTGTCCTTCTGCTTCAGACGGAGCTCAGGACGGATGGAGTATAGTTTGTCTGAAGCGATGTACCTGCCACTGTTTAAAGCTGGGTTTTTTCCTTCCATCCCTGTGTCAAAGTTGCTTTTTTCTTTTTTATTTTTGTCAAATACTTTTTGCTGGAGTTATTAAAAATTGAACTGCTTGCGTTTTGTGGGGCTCTGTCAGAGTCTTCTGGTTAAAATACTTCAACAACTTCCACATAGACTAACAGTATCTTGGGACTGATCGAGGTTGATGCCTGGACTGGTTAAAGGGGAAGAATCCTAGGATGTGGTTTCCAGCATTCACTGGGTGGTGAGAATCAAAACATCTCCTGATTTGCCTGAGGATCTTAATTTATTTTTGAAGAAATTGAATGGGAAAAGGGATGGGGGTGGGGAGAATACAGATACTTCACAGAGAATATAGACAGAAAAGAACAGCAGGATAGGGGGAGTGTGGAAGTAGGTCAGATGCATTGCAGACAAAAAAAAAATCATGATTATGATTAGGAGAGATTAAGGAAGGCAAGAGCAAACAGCATCAAAGGAACCCAATTTATTGAGCCATTTAAACAAGAGCATTCCTTGCCAGGCCACTTCTCCACACTGTACACCAGTCTGGAGCAAAATGAGAGCAGAATGTCCCATGCTATGTGTTTAATTTCATAGCTCGTCTTCTGTATATTCATCCACAAATTCCTGAAGAAACCTATTTTTAATTGTCATGAGGAACAAATGCTGCAGAAACTATTACCCGCCCTTCCTCGCTTGAGTTCTTTTCGATCTTTGATTGTTAAAGCTATAATTATCCAGTTAGGTCTCTGGGTGAAGAACGCACCCAGTGTAAGAGGAGTGCTTGCTGACAGCCCTCAATCAATTACTTCTTCAGCACATTAGGTGCTTTATATCAAATAAGGAGATTCTCACCTCGAAGATTTCACATAAAAGGCAGTTTATAAGCGTGTGAAGTTTTGTCATCTCAGGACATTAAGAAACTTTGCAATGACAAGTAGATTCTGTTGCTTTTCTTAACATTTGGGCAACTAGAATGCAGGGAGGTCTGACCAGCATGCCATGACTTAGTCTCATTTTCTCCCCTTTTTCTTCCCAGTTCTGATTACCTTCTTTGTCCCACACACCACAACAGCAAGAAAATTGATTTTGAATTGGGTGGGGTTTGTTGCTTCGTTTGCATCAAGGCAGAAACAAATGCTGAAAGCTTTAGCGCTGTAAAACAGAACAACATTCTCCTCCAGCACATTTTTTATTTTGATGTACCAACCGATGGACCTCAGTGGTAAACTTAGGTGATGCCCCTCGATTTGCAGGAGGCACGCATCGTTTTGTAAGGCAGAGCCTGCGCTCTATGAATCTGGGTATGCCCAGAGAATTTGGGGTTTCTTTCTGCACAGCACTGCAGGCATCTTTTGTTGAGGTAGATTAGCTGCATTTTCTTTGCCTTCACACCGAGCTCGAGTGCTCCCTGTATGATTTTAACATTGGCTTGGGACCTCTAGACAGAAACCACAACCTCTGAGCTGTTTGACAGCTCTGCCATGTCAAATGTGTCTTAGCAGGAGCAAGCTGTCTGATAAATTCAAACAAGATGTGGCTGTCTCTGAACAGCGGGTTAAATACTGGCTGAACATCCCTCTGAATAGCTGAACACTGCTGCCAGAGGCTGCGGGCTGGTCCGCAGCCTAAACCAAGCCCTGCAGAACTGCTGACTTGAGCCGAAGCATGGAGAAGGTTTGGCGTTTCAGAAAGCTTTTAATTAACAGCACATTTTATGCCACTCATTAGTTTCCTATTCAGGAGGAATTGGTGTTCGAAGCATGCGAAAACTTTAAAGTAGTGGTTACCCGTACAGCTGACGTTACAGCTGCTGCGTTCTCAGCCTCCCAAGCTGAGAAGTCACGATTCTTTTCTGCTGCCTTTGCAGTGATCCGGGGCAAAACAAACCCAGGCTTGGGTTAACGCTTTTCTTGCTGACTGGCTGTCACATTGTCACTCTAACAGCGTTGCCTTTCAGGTCCAAGCACTGCTAGAACTCGCTCTGCTCTTTGTAGAGCACAAGGGAGAGCTTTCATGGAAACAACGTGGCTCTCCTTTGTTTAGGCAATAGAGTGAGTGTGTGGGGAAAATCTCACCCCCACTCTTGTTTTGTACGTTTTCCAAAGACTGGCTTAAATGTTGAAGCAACATACTGATCTTTCTGTTTTGATGAAACTCCAGCTCTCGATGGCTTTATGTGTGTTAAATACTTCCTTTGAGTCTTGCCCCTGGTTTAAGTTGGTCTAGAGTTTCTGTGTTCAGTAAAACTAGGCTAAATTATACCTGGTCAGGTTTCGGTCTCTTACTGCTGGTTTTGCCTTACAATACAAGGTAACGCGATACCAGCAGTCCCCGGTGAAACTCTGGGGTACGACATCGCAAAGTTTAGCATTTCAAGCACTGCTCTGGAGTATCCTGGCAGTGTTGGGTATTGATCAGGTCTAATGGGATGTCGGCATGAAGTACAGCGCTTCTTATAAACCAGCACACGAGAAATGCACTTTAATTACACAGTGGAAAGAAATAAGGAAAAATCAGGACTTACCATAACTGTACAGATATTTGGACTCTGCTCCTAAATGTGTTACTGACTCCTGTGACACCCCGCAAGTCCTTTTAACTACTGCATGCTTAAGATTTCCCATTTACAAAACCACTGGTAGTGGTTTAAGACTTAATTAACGTTGACAAAAAACACTGCACTGCTTTGAGAGCTGCTGGAAAAAAATGGCAAGTCTTGCCGTTGTTATTATTGTTGTTCCATCTTTAAGCTGTCAGATTATATAAATCCAGGCAGATGCCTTAAAGCATTGTGTGCAGAGGAAAGCTCTCTAGAGGAACAAATTCCTTTCTCCTTTGTCTTGAAGTAAAATGTCATCATTGTTTGGGAATATTTATCTGTAACAGAGAAGTATTAAAGTGCGTGGTCCAAAACTCCTGTTTGTAACACTGATGATTTACCTATGAGAGTTCTCCATTCCTGAAACCCTCTCTGGAGCCTAATACAGAACTTTTTAGGATCTTTCTAGGGCTGCTCCTGTTTGTTGCATTGCACTACAAACTGCTGTGACGTATCTGCTGCATTTTGATTAAATTACTGGGACCAGAATCACTGGTGGTGCAATTATCCCTCATATAGATGCTTTAATTACAACAGTGAGATGTTACAGGGGTTAATTAATTGTTGTTATTAAGTGCTTTGAGACTCTTGAATGAAAGATGCTACACATGTGCAAGGGATGATTATTAGTTGTTAACAGTGAAGCTCCCATCTATTTGCCGGGTAAAACCAATTTAGTTTCAGAGGGAGATACTGGATTTGCAGTCTAGCTGGATCCGTGGCAGATTTCAGGTTGCAAGCCAAAATCTGAGCGTGTACTTAGGTGGTGATGCACAGAGCCAAATGTGCCTTGTGGGAGGGGTCCCATCAGCTTCCGCTGGAACAGAAAAGAGCTGGAAATGCAGCAGGTTATAGAAACTGGAGGAGGGGAGTGTGTGGGAGCAGGTTCCTCAGCTTTCAGCAAAATCAGTGGGAAGTGGAAGAGCTTAGAGGAATATAGAGGTACAGACTCTAATTTCATGATCTTTAAGCCATCCATCAGCATGCGTGCAGCACTTGTGGATCCATTACCTTCAGAGGCACCTTCTGTTTAGGTTTTTTCCTAAACATTTTCTGTCAGCAGCAGCTGAAGGCTTGCCTGTGGGCATGGACAGTGTATCTGTGTTCAAACCCAGGCTGCTTAAGCTCTGTATTTATCCTGGCACTCAGGAGGCAGTGCTATGTCTAGAGAGATATTTCATCAGTTCTCAAAATTTAATAACTCAGTGTGTCAAAATATGAGCTGTTCAATGACGGGGATTTTTTTACTCATTTCAGAGCAATCTCTGAAAATCACCATTAACATCAGCTGGAAAGACTGGCCCTTTCTGTCTCTAGAAAATGGTTATTGAAATGGGTAACTGTAGCACTTCTTTGGGGTGTTGACCCATCACGAAGGTGGGGGTCAGGCACGTCTACAGAAGCAACGTGTGACACTACAGCTGCCATAAAACATCCCCTGAGATGGAGAATCCAGACAGCGGGGCTGGCAAGGGCAGTGTGTGCTCTTCTGCACAGTGGTGGGTGCCCACAGCTCCTGCTGACTCCCACTGAATAGGCTGCTCAAACTGAGGACTGTTGGATCTAGGAAAGAACTGAAGCGGCTGCCAAAGGGTGGACTGGAACCCACGTATTTCTAAATTGTTGGGGCTTGGCCCAGAGTAGAACAACATCAGCCACCCTACAGAGAGAGCTGCAGGATGCCAGCCCTCGAACGCCAGGTCTGCTCAGCTAACCAGATTGGTTTCTCCTCAAAGAGCCTTTCAAACTCGCTCTCACAACAGGATTTGTCTTACCGGAGAGGTGTGGGAACAGCCATGTTTGTGTAGTCCACCATGGATTCACTTTGCACATGCAGATTGTCTGTGAACTTCATGCTTGATAGCTCCAACTCTTCCTGTAAGCCTTCGTCTGGCTCTGCAGATGCTGTAAGGATGAGCTTTACATACCCAAAGGATACGTTCAGGAGTCCTGGACACAGAACTACCTGATCAGAGCTGCTGCTGGACATCCAGAAACCCAGGAATGTGTGTGTTCCTCAGTTCTGCTTGCACAAAATTTCCTGGGAGGAACAACAACAAATAAACCCCGTGTATCTAGAACTCCAGATGAAAGCACGGATTTTAGCAAGATGCAAGGGCTTTTGTTTGCTTCATTGTTGGGAGGTTTTTGAATCACTGTGCTGTGCAGTTCAGGACTGAAGTGTGACACTTCAGGACTGAAGTGTGACATCCAAGTGACACAATTTTAAGAAGCATGAAAGAGT
>NW_010412608.1:12311-17027 GCF_000710305.1 Buceros rhinoceros silvestris | reverse complement strand
AAGAGTGTCTGAAAGGTTAATTCCAATTAGCTGGCATTATCCCCTGGGAAGTTTTCACCAGTTGTAATGGACCTAAACCTCTTCCTGTTTGCAGTGAGAAAAGATCTGGGCCCGTTTTACAGCTTGATGGTTTAGGGGGGCTTAATTTTGTATGAACTGGCTTTATTTCCAGAGAATGAAGATAACAGAGTGGAAATCACTTTGAGGATGCAGAAACTAGCCATGTACGGATCACAAGGAGGATTCAGCAAGTCTGCTTGGATAAACTTCCTTGGGGAAAATCTGTTGCCGTTTTTCTGTCTGTGCACAGCAGCTGGGGCTGCACAGCTACCACTGGGGATCCTAGATGCTTCTGCAAAACAGATGAGGATGATAAAAATACCCCACACCTCATTAAGGAAAACTCCAACAAAGGTGCAGTTAAAGCATTGTATATTCTGATGATGCAGGTAGGGATGTCTGGCTTCAAAAGCAGGAAGTGAGGGCAAATTGCCCTGAAAAGCCTGCATACCTCGAGCTGTTCTGTAGTATGGAATGCTGCAAATGCTATGGCAGATCGAGAGAAGTGCATTTCTCTCAGCTACTGCTACAGCCCAGGAAGTGTTTTCTGTGCTGCAATTGTTTTGACTCAGAAGAATTATTCTCCTGTCAGCCAAGGTATGCTGCTTGGGAGAGGCACCATGCAAAGGGCTCAGTGCCCATCTTTGTGGGTGAAAGACTTTTATTAAATCTTTCTGGACAGTGTGTTTCAATTTCTATTGCTCTAGGGGATCTGGAATTGGAGCCAGTCAGTAAAACAGGCCTCCTGCTCTTCGAGGTGCCAGAAACGATCTGCCTGTCTACTGAGTGGAAACGATACAGTCAAGGCCAAGTTTTCTGTTCCAGTACTCAGCCCACGCCATTGATTTTCCCATCGTGGCAGTGCTGAGACACAGCAATCCCACTGGGTAGATGCTTGGGGGTCATGTGAGACACCAAAAGAGCACACGTCTTCAAAAGGCAAGACAGAGAAGCAAATTGTTTTTCTACAGATGAGTTATGGCGACTTCCTAATGACAACATCTACACTTGGCAGTATCTGGTTTACTATTTTATCTATGAAACTATCATTTTTCTTAACATTCAGCTCCTGCACATGGGATCAAAGCGATGGTCAAACCGTCTGCCACATTATTAGTGGTCTCAATACAAAAGAGATCTTTTAACAAGGTGTTTTGGCAGTCTGTTGTCTTCCTCCTGCTTCAGCCAGCCCCCCCTCCCCTAGTCTGTTTCCTCTGCTTAGTCAGCAGGTTCTAAACCAGAGCCAAAGCAAGGATGAAAGCAAACAGCCCTAAAAGCGCTGACTTCTCAAAGTACAGCACCCTGTCATTCAAGCACCCAGGGACACAAATACTACCAACATCTTCCTAAGAGCAGGCTTTAATCTCCTAAAGGTAGACACGCAGAAAAGGGAATATAATTTACAAACAGCGATGATAAAAATAAAAAGCTTAGAAGAAAGATACCTTATGCATCCTAAAGCAGGCAGTGTACAGAACAAAGAGGAAAAAAGCAAACCCAGTCTTTTTTTCCCCCCCTTTTCTGAATATTAGATAAAATTAAGGTTGGATAAATCAGCATGGTATATTAACTTCTCAGGGTGGTAGGAGTGTAATCTGCAACCTGCTTCTGGTGTCTCCCTCTGCGCAAGGGTAATATCTCTTCTGGTTTTGTATTCCTGGGCAGAATGAGCTTTGTTGGGAGTCTGTGGCTACACAGTTCCTGTTAGTCTACTCCACATGAGACTCTTCCCAACTACACAGAAAGTAAAAGGACTCGGTTAATGTTGACCTAATGTCCAAACCTGTGGCCCTTTTAGGCAGCCACTTTGTATACAACACAGCTCCCTCATTCCCTGTAATAATTTAATAGCAAACTCAGGGCCTCTGTACAGGTAATAGAATAACATTAACCGAGAAGGAGCTTATCAAAGCAAAATAGAACGATATTGTGGGGTTACAGGGGGATTCGCTTCTGTTTTGCCAGCTGGCTGAGGCACCAGGTAGTTTTGACTCTGCCTTTCGTGCCGCTGCCCTTTACCCCACAGTCCGGGCTGCCTGGGAACAGCTAATCCATGTGTAAAGAGCACTCTCTCATCTCGCTCACCTTCAATGCCAGCTCCTCTGATGCAATCTTGCAGAAGAGGATAAAAGCATCCACAGTCAGTGCATGACACCTGGCTGGAGTCAGGAAAAGAGCCCAGGAAAACAGCAAACAACAACAAAACTCTCCTGCTTTGAAATGCAATTCACTGATGTCTCTCACTGCTGCTTGCAGGACCAAAGCTTTTAAAATCTTGGTTAGAGAAGACACTGAGAGAGCTGATTCAGCCAATAAAGTTTCTTTAAACTAGTTTCATGTTTTCAACCCGAAATCTTGGGGAGCCTGTACAAAGCAGTTCTTCCCCATTTCAGAGCAGATGAAACGGAGACACTGAGGGTAGGTGACTTATTCAAGACCACATAATGAGCACCGAGAGTGTCCAGAACTACAAGAAGATGTCCTGATTTTGAGCTAATTGATGCAATCCTAAATTCACCCTCTTTCCCATAGTTGCCCTGGTGTGGGAAGTCCAGCCTGTGACTTTACTCAGTGTTTGATTTTTTTTCCATTTTTCAGTGGGAAGATGAATCTGGGAGATCCTGTGGACCTCTGGGGATGTAAGGGTAAAGGTTTGTCATACTGCTTCCCCTTTGACTGCGACCTGCAAGGGATCTGCTCCAGAGCACCAAAAGCAGAGGATATGAGACTGTGACACATGGCTTAGGGTGCTATAAACCAGTCCTTGCTTCAGGCCCCCAAAAAAGCACAGAGGGACTGTCAGAAAGGGAGAGAGCGCTGGTGTGCAAGAAGAGGGGGATGAAATGGTGGGAGAGAATGAGAAGGGAAGAGGGCAAGAAAAAAATGTGAGCACAAGAGGTTCAAAGACATTCTTTGGCTTCTGTCTCCTGTGCCTGTGCCGGCCCAGCCAGCGCTGGGGCCATGAAGACCTCTCTTAATCTACATTTCCTTTTCCTCTCATTGGGGATGGGAGAGCCGTGTCTCAGTGACCCTGCTCTCCCCCTCTCCATTTCCTTTCCCAGCAGCGTCTCTGGGACACGCAGCCATCTGGCTCTTTACTGCAGCAAGAGCTGAACTCTTCAGACTATCCGCTGGAATTCGCTCCCGGTTTAGTGAATTCTCTACCATTCCTTTGCATGTTCTTTACATCTCGTTTGTGCCCCTCCAGCCACTGATGCCTGAGTGCACTCTGTGCTTTTGTACTCCTTGTCTGTTCACGTTTCCTCTTTTCCCCACAACTCCTCAGCATTCTCGTTTGGTTTCTATTATTTTTATTCCAGTTTTTCTCACGTTTCTCTGCTTCCTGTTAGCAGAGGGAGCACCATCCCACCCTGACCCGGCTGACTGAGCGTAGGCACCAGCCTCCCCCTGTTCTAATCCCATCCATCCTGGGTCAAGACACTGACCTCAGAGGCATTGCTGGAGGCGGAAAGGGAAGATGCGAACGGTTCCAGAGGAAGTTCAGCCTTGAAGTTCAGCACTGGGATAACAAGAATCCTCTGCTCCTCTCCCTTGGTGCTATGAGTAAAATGCACAGAACGGTCTGCTTAACTCTTTCACTGCCAGGAGCAAGCAAAGATGCTGGTAAAATGACAGGGAAACAAAAAGGAGCATCTGCCATGGAAAGCCCATCTATTCTATATTGGCAAGAGAGCACAAGGTACTGAGAACATAATAGTAAAGTAGAAGCTATCCTGGGTACTTTCTACTCCTTTCCTCTTCCAGGATATCTCATCAGATAATGTTAAGCAGACAGCTGCTGCTGATAGCTCTCATGATGGATTTCTCATGAAAGAACAGATTGATGCTGCAGAATGAAATCTTCATTTGTGTCTGGTGGTGAGATAAACTATGCGCATTACAGGGCTATTGTTCTCAGCTCTGAGTATTTATGACTATTTGCTTTTCATTTCATTCCTCTTGCTGGAACACTGAGCTTCCCACAGTGGTTTCCTTGTGCTGGACACCGTTGGGGCAGGGCTGAAGATAAAGGTGATGCTTCCTGGACTGCCACAAGTGTTACATATGATGAGTAGCATACAGGAATAGTGTGCTGGGATCTGTGCCGAGGAGGCTGAATGGCCACTGACAGCTTCACAGTGGCAAAGGATATGGACCCAGAGTAATTAAACAACTGAGTCCCATTGCAGCTCATGACAGCTTCCAGATGCTGCTCTAAGTGATTCCAGATGTGTGCTTCAGAGCATCCACACATAAGGAGGGTGAGAGCTACATCCTCTGGCAGGGATGCATGCAGCATCACTGAATTTCTCCTGTAGACCTGAGTGGTGGGGTGAGATCAGCAGCATTCAAATACACCCAAAGGGCAAAGCTTTTTACACATCCCTCTGGTAATTCTGTCCTCCCAAGAACTGTCTCTATATATTGCCTGTAAAATCATTTTCTTCCTCATGCACAGTGACTTTCAGGGCGTGCTGTCTCCCACAGCAGAAGATGGGAGACATGCAGACCTTTTCAGTGATAACGTCGTCTAGCAGCACAGGGCAGGGAATTTCTCCCTGTTATTCTCATGCCTGGCCCGATACCTCCCCCTGCTGTCTCCTGTCTGTTTAGCACTCAGCATCCAGCTCCACCCCAGCCCTCGGTCACTCCTGC
>NW_010412608.1:11518-12207 GCF_000710305.1 Buceros rhinoceros silvestris | reverse complement strand
CCAGAGCTGAGGTCAGACCCTCGCATGAGGCAGGTGGCAAGAGAGCAGAGGTGGGACAGTGGGGACAGCAGCAAGACTACACCGAGCAGGAGGGTGACTTTAAACAGAGATCGTGGGCTTGGCATCCTGGATGGGAGGGGAAGGACTGGAAAGCAGAGGGGTTCAGCGCTGGGAACCCCCAACTCAGGAGTCAGAAGGCCCTTCAGGTACTGACTGCAGGTGCTTCTCTCCACATCCACCTTCAGGACAACACTGCCTCTCCACCTGCCTCCTGGGGTGGGGGTTTGATTCACTAAGCTTTGCATGGCTGATTTAACTTTTTTTTCTTAAATGATAGTTGATGCACTCAGTCCCAGCATCATTGAAGTCCTTATTTTGTCCTTCCCAGCATAAAAACTTCGAGGCTAAGATTGGTTTGTATTTTGGTGTTTTTAAAGGAACAAAAGCAATGATGCAGTTAAAGGGGAATAGAGAAAAGAAGAATAACCAGAGAAGTGTTATTCACCCTCATTCCAGCCCTCTCCCTGTACTACGCAAAGCCGAGAGGTAGAAGAATGACGGTTTTGCCCCTTATGGTGCAGAAGTACAGCCTCAATTCTTCAGCAGAGCTCCCTGGCTTGGGGTAGCTCTCTTGCCTCACTCTGCAGCAGGAAGAGGGGATGCTCGGCTGGCGCCGAGGCTCTGCTCTG
>NW_010412608.1:5853-11433 GCF_000710305.1 Buceros rhinoceros silvestris | reverse complement strand
TGGAGGATTGCCATCTGCCGGCTCCTCCTGGCAGGGCAGGGCTGCAGGCAGCGCCCAGCCGGCATTCTGCAGCCCTACCTTCCCTGGGCACCTCCGCCCAGCCCTCTTCCCCCCGGTACAGCAGCACCTTTAACTCCATTTTTAACAGATGATTAATTTCCTCTGAGGAAGAGTTTGCAAAATTATAACTTTTAAAAACCACTTCTATAAATCCACTAAAAAGCAAAATAATCAGAAGTTGTAACATTAGAAATCAGATACCAAAGAATGCTACTAAAGTGCATTTTTTCAGTGCTAAAGCTGAATGCGTTCAAGTGAGCTGTAAACCTTTCATTTTGTAGTGGCACATCTACACTGCTGCAAGACTACTGCCACAAACCACCCCCGTCCACGGACATGGTAAATCAGACTGTGCCCAGCCCCAGTTTTACAGTGGTGTTGGGAAAATCATACCTGGACTGATGGAAACCAAGCAGAGCTGAGGAACTGTGTGGACTGAGCTGGAAGGGGACACTTCTATGTTCTCTTTCTGGGACACATGGACGTGATTCATGAGCCTATTCCTGTCTGTGATGAAGAACTACCCAGGAATATGGATATGCAGGATATTCCTGATAGGCAAGAACTGAGTATAAGGCTGGTAATGACTTAGGAACAGAAGAAAGGAGACACCTAGAATTAGGCAAGATAGTTTCTATAACAAGCATAAAAGACTCATCCTGGGCTCATTCCCTGATCTTCTGTTCCCCCATTTTATCCAGGAAGCAACAATGCCTGTGTCCAACACTGTTACTGTGAGCCTACTGCACCTTCAGAGTTTTATTAACTTCTCTGAGCAGAAGGATGCAGACCTGGGCTCTGATTTTATTTGGTCCAGCTGGTGAGCCTGTCCTTGGCTTGTCAGGAGACAAGGTAAAATGCTCCATTTAGATGAGTAGAGATCCTGCAGGGAAGGACTAAGACACAAGACATCTGGTTGCATTTGGAGTGCTGCCCTGAAAATCACTCTTATTTCCCCAGACAAATCTCACCCTTCATCTTTGCCTCCAATCCCCGACACATAAAGAAAATGATAGTGGTATGTGATCTGCGGACACTGTGAGAGCCAATCCACCCATCCTTGCAGAGCTCTCAGACTCTGAGGTAACACACCCAGAGAAAAGTCAACCAATAAAGAAAGTGATGAATAACACAGGCCAGTATAAACCATGCCTTGGACGTGGTACACCACAGTTCCAATGACTCACGGTCTCGTGCAGTGTAAAATAACACCATCCTTTCTGATAGAACAATAATTTGTTATTGCATCATGTGTCAAGTGCTCCCAGCCTCATGCACCAGAAAGACAGCTTTATGTTTTAGACATGTATGCTCTGCAGCCCCCTGCCCCTCTGCTTCATAAAGCTTTAAGGGGGGGTTATTCCAACTTCACAGCAAAGCCAGGTTTTCTTCCTGCAGATTAGTAATTAGATCCTGTGGCAGCACTTCGGTATTGTGATGCTGGGTCCTTTAAAAGCATCTTAGATTAGATAGTCAGATAGGAATGCATGATAATACACTGAGCAGACAGAGCCTTGTGCTGAGTTACTCCTTATCGCTTCAACCCATTTGGAATTGTGTGAACATGCCGGCACTAAAAGGGGAAAAAAGTAAAGTGGGCTTCTTAAAAATAATCCTACTTTTTGCTTTCCATAATTGATTATGTACATATGTTACTGCAGAACGACTCAGAAGACAGACAGGCAATGCGTCATTCTACCCTTGCCTGTCTTTTCCTGGCTTCCTTTGAAAAATGCAACTTGGAATAGATATGGTACTCTGAAAGCCTAACTTCATCCTATTAAAAAATTTATTAACGAGCCCCTCGTGAAATACCAGCTCTGATGCTGGAGGGTCAGGCTTTAGCTGGAGCTCCGCTGCCTCCAGACAGAGGACTGGGCGTTCCTCAAGGGGAACCCAATCCCAGAAAGGCGCTGCAGGATGCCATTCACAGTTATGATTAGAAACGGCCCAGGAATGCATGGGGAAGGGCGAGTGTGCAGCCCACCGCGGCAGTGCCAGCACGGGCTCTGGCTCTCCCAGAAGGAGCCAGATGGTATTGTCCTTTGTTCCCAGTGGTTTTGATTTGATAAGGTTGTCTTGCCTGTGCTCTGTGGTAACAGCTCATTCACCCAGGCTGGCTGCAGGGGACCTGGGTGGGGGGAGCATCTGACTCCAATCTTTGCTGTGGGATTCTGAGGATTTGCTGCCAACCCCATACCCAGTGCTGGTGTGCACCAGCTCCACCAGGCAGAGCACACCATGGGGACACCACCCAGGAACTTTTCACCCTGATACCACGTTTCCACCACCATCTATTTCCAGGCTCTGCAATGGGTCTCTGGCAGCTAAAGAATCTCTGCAAGAGGCTTCCCTTCCTCATGTAGGTGGAGTAAATTCAAAGCTTTGAGATCATTGTGTAAAGTCATAGCACCACTAAAGATATCCTTACTAGGGTTAAGGTGGCCAACCACCTCTGGCCAAGCTCATTTTCTTCAGCTACTGCTCAGTTAGCTCCAGATCAGCTTTGATTATTCTTTCCCTGCCATGCAGACTTAGTGATTTGTCTGACATACTTATCTTCGAGCTTTATTCACAAAGAGCCCTAACCCAGCCTTGGATTAACTGAATATATAATTTCTTAAAAAAATTAAATCGTGATTTTATAAAGAATTTGCAACTGCTGCCTGCACCAGAAGGGGGAACTGCAGCTCCATCTCCCAAAGCTGCTCTGGCAAAACTGTCAGGCATGGGCCCATTACAGGCTCTGGATTCAGTCAGTCCTTTCCCTCTTGAGGCAGCTGCTGAAAACATCTTCGTAACATGCAGCATTGATTAATTATTCTGTATAGATAAGTTTTACCAAAACCCAATGATCTAAAAGTCACATCAGGTCTGGAGGGACTTTAAGTACTCATTTAAAAATCACAAAGTTTTTATTGTTACAGATGCTGCTTGGAAAAAGCTTCTCATGCTTTTTTGTTCAGTCTTTTGGTGGTTTAGTTCTCAGCAGCCACAGTTTATCTGACAGATGTGACTATACTTCCAGAAGCATAACTCATGGAGCTGGTGCTTTGAGTGTCAGCACTGCAAATCTTGCCATGAATTACTGAAACATGTCAGGCCTCAGTGCTCTTGGCCACCTGCAGAGACAGTTGGGTGAGGCTGCGTTTCAGCAGCACTGATCAAGAGGCAGATCGCACTGTAAGCTGCTTTGCAGTGGCATGTGCGGATCTCCAGAGAACAGCAACAAAAAACACAGGGAGGTGTTGCAGCTCTTCTGGGGTCACAGATCTGGCAAGCGGCAGGGGCAGGAGTTGCATCCATCCCCTGAAACAGACTGTTTGCAGGTAGCCCCGTGCCTTCCTGGGGCCCAGCAACAGTCATTTATTAATTGCTCAGTTTAGCAACAGAGCCATTACCTCTCTCTATTCTTTTCTTTTCACCCCATCCTCTCCCCTTCACCCAGAATCTCAAACCACAACAAATTCTGTGCCTCTTTTTGGGGGAGAGAAGTCTTCAGAGAGACTCACAGCCTTAAATGTAATGGAAACATTTGCTAATGAATGAGTCCTCATTATATGTATTACAAGGAAACACTTAATTGACAGTGGCCACCGGATAACAGGGTTTAATTAATAAATCTAGGTGGCGTCATACACACCACAGGAAGGGATTACGGGGGTTAATGTGTCTGTCTGATGGACTTTTATGGAAGAGTTGTGTTGCTTGTCTTTTAGCACGAATAACCCATGTGTCTGTGACCCAGCACTTGCACAAGGGAGAGTCAATCGGTTCTGAGAACACAGCAGCCCTGTCTGGATGTTTGAACATGGGTTGGATGGCATCTGAGGCTCAGGCAGACCAAAGGGACATTTGTTTCCTTGCCTCTTTAACCATCTGGGTTTCTACAGCGCTGTCTGTCCTAACCACACACACCACCCTGTGTTTGACAAACAGGCTTCTCACACTTAGCACTTCAGAGACAGGTTCCTCAGTGCCTCACACAGGCTGTCAGCACCCTCCACAACAATACCAGCAAGCATGAGCAGCAGGATACCCAAAACAGTGGGTGGATGCTGATAACTCTACTGAAAAGTGAGTGAAGCTGGGCTGACCTCCGTCTACCACTAACAGTGACCCCATACCCAGTGGGAAACAAG
Organism: Buceros rhinoceros silvestris; assembly: GCF_000710305.1. Classification (NCBI taxonomy): domain Eukaryota; kingdom Metazoa; phylum Chordata; class Aves; order Bucerotiformes; family Bucerotidae; genus Buceros; species Buceros rhinoceros. The sequence continues at coordinate 7,231 of NW_010412608.1, read as the reverse complement.
ACAGATTGCTGTTCCTCTGACCTGCAAGCTGCTCTTCAGGTGCAGCATAGCATGAAAAGGTCAGAAAGAGCCCAGGACTTGTTATCAGTCTCTCATGATAGCATTGTCATCTTCTAGTTGCATGTTTTAGAAGAGCTGTAGGTGCTCGTTTTGGAGCCCTTTCAAACATGGCAGAGTTGTTTGTACTCCTGTCCACAGGAGCATCTCTCAGCAATGTGGCCATTCCAGTTCTGCTTCAAACAATTAGGAACAGAAAACCCTTTAACCTACTCTTTGCCTTTCCCAACAGTTGTTTGTTGCTTCCCAGGACATCTTCAGTCCCTGTCCTCTACCTGACTGATACTGTCATGGCCATGATTTTGCTATATGTAAGTGGTTTCCTGGGAAAAATGTTGTACCTCAGTCAATTCTCTAGCTGCAGCTGAATCATTTCTTTGTGCTCACTTAATAGAGGACTTACTATAAGTCTTGACTCTTCTTCCATATGCTAATGTAGGCATCTACTTTAATGCTTCTGTTTTCCTAGGTGTTTATCATTCTTCTAGACTTTAGAGCTAGATCTGTGGTAAAAAATTTTTCTTCAACAGAAAAAGCACAGAATGGGATGGAGAAAAGACAACTAAGGCACCTTAGAGCACTCCCTAACCCCTTAGAGCTCATAAAGAGCTTCCTTACATACAACAGGCATCCATGGCTGACAAAAGCAAAATCTCACATGACTTCATAAGAGTTCAGAAGCTTCTAATCTCAGTACCAAAATATACATTTGCTTGAAATTCAGAATGGAGGAAAACAGAAAGAGCTCTATATAATGAAGTATATGCTTACCATAAGATGTCAGATGTCTTTCTTTATAGCATCTTTTCAGGCTAAAGTTGGGTAATAGCCTCATTTTATATTGACTTTGTTTAATTTAATACTTAGTTTTCAATTTCTGAGAATACTACTGAGTCATTACCACAGCAGAAGCAACAACCATAACTACTACAAGTCTCTCTAAGCCTCCTCTGTCCCCTTTTTATAGTGCAGAAGGCACTTAGCATAACGACCCCTCGTTAGTGCTTGCAGGTAGAAATGCAGGGGTGGGTACCCTTCCTTTCTTATAAAAGGGGGAAGAGGAGCTTCCCCTCTGTTGCTTTTAACCATGGTTCTTTTTTTCTTTATAACAGAGACTTTCAGAGCAGAGTGTGGTCTGGTTAAGTAAGAGTGAAGATCCTGCCTCAGCTCCAATAAGGTAATAAGAGCAGTTCTTGCTTGTAAACAGATGTGATTGCGGTCTGAGTGAAGCCCTGGATGAAGACAACTGTGCCTAGGGTTGCTTAGCAGCATGTACCTAGGCCTGGGGCTCCCTGAAGTGGCAAGGTCCCTAGCAGCAGGA
>NW_010412608.1:5123-5736 GCF_000710305.1 Buceros rhinoceros silvestris | reverse complement strand
ATTAAGACCTGTCGGAATACCATAGTTAAAGGGCTGTTGAGAGCAAGCAAAGAAAGGGGAGATGGTGAGAAGGCAAACAGCTCACGCTTAAGCATGAATATGAGATTATGGGCAGAAAAATGGGACCTCTGAGTAAAGGAACCTGGAGGTGCTCCTTAAATGCAAGGGGATTGCACGCATGTACCAGTTGTTTGATGTCTACTCCCCCACTTACACTGATAACCCAGGAAAAGCTCTGTGGCTTAACCATTGGCACCAGGGTCTTAACAGCTATGTGTACTGTAATGTGGCCTAATTACACTGAGCAGCAAGTGAGCTACAGCTGATTTCTCCCTGCTCCTCGTGGGTACTCCTGTTTGTCAGAACCCGAGGCTGGGGGCATGTCCCTGCATGGAGCCAGGATCCCCTGAAAGGCTCTACCTGAACACCTGTAGCAGCAAGCAGAAGGGTAGTGAGGCAGAGTGGTTATCGTGGAGGTGAGCAGTGGAACAACCTGGCTGATCACAGATTCCTGTGGGTGCTTTGGCTGTCGTTAAGCCATCCAGAGTGTGACAGATTTGCTTCCTGAACAGCACTGGTGCAGACAGGTCATTCTTCAGGGTCAAACCTTTTA
>NW_010412608.1:0-4701 GCF_000710305.1 Buceros rhinoceros silvestris | reverse complement strand
GCTGACCCCTTGGAGCTGTGTGCTGGCTCCTAGCTGATGTTGAAATATCCAACTGCTGCAACCCAGGCAACAAATCCTTCTGGGAATGGCATTGTTCTTCAGCTCTCGCTGTGAAATGGATTCCTGAGCTGTTCCCCACTTTGGGGTAGGTTGAGGAGGGACACTGAGCATCCTAGGTAGCCAGATTAGGCTCTTTCAATAGGAGGGAGTCTCTCCTCTGTGTTTCAAGCCCCAGATCCTGCCTTGGCTGGCTTCTGTGCATGCAGCAAGCCCTTAGCCTGTGCTAAGATCCACCTGCAGGTTTGAATTTGGGGTCCTGCAGAGCCCAGAACAATGAAGGCCGTCTAGAAACCATTTATAAAGATCAGTACTTGATGGCATCAATAACTCCCTCTGGGCTTCTTGCTGGCTGAGATAGTGGCAGATTGTCAAAATTACTTAACATCCTGGAACACCACCCATTCCAGGATGAATAGGCTTCTTGTGTACAATTCACATGATCATGGTGTTTTTCTGGTGTCTCTATGGAGACTGGAGACGTTCTTCTGGTCTACTGGCTTGGGACCTTTTTTTCATTCTCTGCTTTCAGGTAGATTGTCTTGTAGAAAAAAAGAAAACCACATAAAATCCTTCTGAATAATGAATAAACCAACAGGCACAGAACATCAAAACATCCTGGCCCCTTTTATAGGAGTTGGAAATATTTTGATTTTGTCCCTTTTTAACATGCTACCATCCAGTCTGGCAGAGGGGCAAGCCTTGTGCAAAAATTACTTGGCCTTAGGCAAAGCTGGATGAAGGAGAGAAAAAAAGAAAACCACATAAAATCCTTCTGAATAATGAATAAACCAACAGGCACAGAACATCAAAACATCCTGGCCCCTTTTATAGGAGTTGGAAATATTTTGATTTTGTCCCTTTTTAACATGCTACCATCCAGTCTGGCAGAGGGGCAAGCCTTGTGCAAAAATTACTTGGCCTTAGGCAAAGCTGGATGAAGGAGTGAGCATTCGCATGTGGATCCTCATCCAAATGAGGCTGGAGTATGGATTAAGGAGTGCAGCAGTGTTGGACTTGGGAAGCCCTCTGTGCCAAAAACTGGGGGAGCTTTTTAAAGATGTTCCAACCCCAAACACTCTGTTTCATGAGATCAGATGCTGACCCTCACTGCTGGCTCCAGTCCCTTCAGGAAAGTGAGTTAAATGAGATTTTGGTTACCTTGGCTGTATTAAAATAGATGGCTTGGTTTTTACTGGCACTTCGGAGAGGACGCAATGTGGGTAGGGTGATGAAGAGAAGACAGTTCTGCAGTGTGGAGTACCCTGGGGAAAGCACTATTTATTGTTTAATATTAGGGGTGAGTAGGGGGGTCCAGACACATCCGTTTCGCTCAAACTGGACCTCAGGTGTTGTGCTCAGGACAGCAGCAGGAACAGTTGCCTTCCCTAATACTCTCTAGGATTTTTTTTCTTCCTCAGCAGTGGGCCTGTCCATGATCTGCTCCCTCTGCTCCCCAGCCAGACCCATCACTCTGTTTCTCTGCTCGGGATGACACAGAATGCTCCTTTGCATTCCTGGTTGCTGCTCCCAAGTTTTAGCCCTAGTTTACAAGTCCAGATTCTAGCCTCTTAGCTTTAGCATGAGTAAACAGATCCCCACTCGCTGAACGATAGCATATGGTTCTTGGCGTGAACTCAGTGAAACACTGGCCCAAAGTGTGCCTCCATTTTTAGCCTCACATTTGATTTTTCTGTTTGGGATCAGGTATCAAGCCCAGTATCATGGTGAAAGAGGCATACGGTTCAGATTAGAGTGTCGGTGTTTAACAGCATTGGTCATGTCTATTTTCAAAGGTGGTTGGCTTTCACCTGAAAAGGGACTTTTCTAGCAATTAAAGATGGCAATGTCAGTGATGTGCAAAAGGTATCTTTGCCTTTTTGATAAGGAAAAAATTCAGAACAAGAACTAATACTCTGTAAGGCTTTGGCACTTTTATTGACAGAATGGGCAGGAAAAAACGGGGGATTTTGCATTTTGAATTGTTGTTTGAATGTGAAAACTAGTGAGCTGGAAACCCTCTGGACAGAATTCCTCTCCTTAGGCAAACGATCCCTGTGCACTCAGCAACATACAACCACAGCACCAAGTAATTACAGCCAGCTAACTCTTCCCTGAGTACAGCCAGGTACTGGGGTACTCCCTAAATAACAAATTTACTAATAGAGCAGCAGATTAATTCCCCTGGCCTTAATCACCATTTTATGGTAATGTTTGTGCTGGGACTAAGCAAGTCTACTCCAAGGTGCTTAATCACCTTCCCGAGGTGCACAGCACCCGCGGGGCTCCAGCATTGCGCAGAAAGTGCCTGGTAGCACAAATTGTCTCCAGCTTAAACCAGTTGTCTCCAGGAACCCTAGTTCAGAAAGTCTCCTGCCATTATCTTCTCTGAACCTGGTTTGTGGCGTGCAAGTCCTGGGATCACACACTCAAACTGCGTCAAGTCTCCTGCTCTCCAAACCTTTCCTAACATGCTTTTCACTTCCCACCCTCCCGTACGGCCTCATTTCCCACCCGCTTGAGAAACCTTAGGGAGAAGTGCTTCCCAGCGAGGCTGGCCTGCATGGGAAGAGTTCTGGGGGCTCCAACAGCTGCCGGGGGTTTGAGTCCCCTTGGCAGATGTTTGCTATTCCAGCCACTTCATTAATTTTGGAAACAAAACCCCTGATTATTCCTGACCAAAGCACCCCATTTTGATTGACAGCCAGTGTGTGTTTCATACGCCATAACCCGCTGTATCGCTCTGGCCACTTTGGGTTTTTAAATTCATTAATGAAAGAAATAAAGCTCATAGAGACATGTCAGGGTGTGCTGATCCCAGCTGCCAGTTCACCTCCCTGGGTTCTGGGGAGGGCATCGGTGTGCCTAGAGCTCAGGCAGAGGTCTCTGGACGATGCGAGAAAGAAACATTTAGGGACAAGCAGAGACTCTCGTCTTGCGGTTGGTTGTGTGAGTTAGGCGAGCCGACGGGTTTCTTCCCCTCTTGATTTCTGGGCTGGATCTAGTTGGGCTCCCGGCAGACTCTTCGATTTCCAGTACTCTCAGTTTAGGAAACGTTCCTCTGCTGCATCTTGTCAGGTTTCGTCAAGCCAGTAAATGCAAGATGAACTTGGAGTGGGGGCAGAGGGCTGCAGCTTCTGCCCAGGCACTGAGGAAACGCCGTGGAGCAAAATCAAAATGCCGTTTGCTGCTGCTTCGGGCAGCAGTAGCTTGTGCCGAAATAGGCTTTGCACTAATTGTCAGCAAGCACTAATTGCTTATGTTAATATTACTGGTAATTGTTTCCTCAAAAAAAAAATCTTTGAGGCAAAGAAAATGTGCTCCTAAAATGTTTTCTGTCTGAATGAAGAAGTGAGTATTCATAAAGCTACATGGTGAAGTCAGCAAATCTGCCTAAATATCTGTCATTTGTTTAGGAATTAAATATAAGTAAATTGAAAAGATTTATATAATGGGGGGGAAAGTCCTTGATTAAAGTCGTTGTTACCATCCCAGTGAAATTCCTGTTTGCAAGATCGCTTTAGTTCCTCAAAATGAAAAGAAATGAAACCACTTCCAACTCGTTTATTTTAAATGAGAACGTCCTTCCAGTGGCCGACGAGCAAACCACTTTGCCCTGCCGTTGTTCTAATACAATTTGCTGTGCTGGTTTTCTTAAAATCACGTAGCGAGTTTTGAAGAGTTCAAAGGCTATATCAAAAGGATTATATTTCCTTGCATCTGCCTGCCTGTTTTGCCACTGTGCGGGCAGTGTGAGTATCTTTTTTTGTTTGTTTTGGGGCTTTCCAAATCAGCAAAGGTCTCTCTGAAGCTAAAGCCAAATGCTACTTGTAACTGAAAAAGAAAAAATACTTTTACAAAAGAGATGAAAGAGTTTATAGATTTTTCAAGGGCTTTAAAAAATATAGATCAACAAACTACAAGTTGCTTGAACTGTTTATGAGAGTATGAGATGGTTGTTGCCTTCTGCAAGGAACAGATTGGAGTTTTCTAACTGTTTGCAGCCCATTGGATCACCAAAGCATGACAACTAAAGGGTGGCTGGTAACAATTTGCAGATTATACCTCAATCCTGCAAATATTTTTTTTGGTGTGGCACACTTCCATAACGAGACTCTCTTTACCTGTCGGATGTGGCCACACATAGTTGGGAGCTGGCTGGAAAACCATGCAGTTGATGGGGAGGACTCTTCTGGGGATGTCTTCCCTAAATAGAGTCCTAAACCCCACCAACTCCTTGAGGTGAAATACCTCAAGGGGCTAAAATCCCTGTTTGGGAGAAATTTGGGCTTTTAATACTTCGTCATCATTCCTCACAGGGCTCAGCCTGTGAGGAAAAACAGGTTGTGGTGGAGCTTGGGGTCTGTTCTCAGCAGAAGGGGCTCAGAACTCATCTTTGCAAAAATCCAGCTGAGATAAGCAGTAAATCATCAGCCTGGGGATGGAGTAACGCAGCTCTGGAGAAGGCAGTGCTTGCTTCAGCAAGGCACCTATAAATAGTAATTTATTTTTTTTTCCCCTGCTGCTCTCCAGCACTTCATGGCTGGGGAATAGGTTTGATGCCCATCGGAGAAAGCTGCAGGGGCTCGGGAAGACACACTTTCCCACTTAATTTTTTGTCAACTAATTACAGGCTAGACAAGG
>NW_010412607.1:31465-31729 GCF_000710305.1 Buceros rhinoceros silvestris | reverse complement strand
GCATCACTACTGCCCTCATTTTATACTTTTTTCTGTTTTATGAAAACAGCATCACAAATCCCCTAGGCAGAGGAATCAATGCGGGTGGGAGATGATGTACTTGGAAGCCCCTTGACTTCAGTGCAGCCAGATTTTCTGAGGTCTCAGTTTTAAAATTTTTTTAATGCCACACAGGATTTGTACTCTTCTCTTTTCTTTCTTTCTTTCTTTCTTTCTTTTTCTTTCTTTCTTTCTTTCTTTCTTTCTTTCTTTCTTTCTTTCTTT
>NW_010412607.1:30961-31236 GCF_000710305.1 Buceros rhinoceros silvestris | reverse complement strand
CCTTCTCTTTCTTTCCTTTCTCTTCCTTTCTCTTTCTTTCCTTTCTCTTCCTTTCTCTTTCTTTCTTTCTTTCTTTCTTTCTTAGTAAGTCTGCTTCTAGACACTAATTTTCAGAGTGCTGGCAGTTAAAACAGAAGAGGAAAAGGCACCACCTCTTCCCCAGATCTGCCGAAATGTTTTGCTTCCGTTTTCCCCTTTTTCTCTTCAGACCCAGCACCAGTTTCTTTGCAACACGCGGAGCCCTGCAGCCAGTTACTTGCTGCCCTATTACAACC
>NW_010412607.1:21662-30818 GCF_000710305.1 Buceros rhinoceros silvestris | reverse complement strand
TCTCACAGTGCAACCACAAGCCTTAGGAACTCGGCAAAGCTGTTTGTTTGCACCGACAGAGCCATCCTGCTTAATATCAGCAAACAAGCTCAGTCTTCCCTTGGCCATGATGTAGGCAATAATGAGACCACATCTTCCAGGGCATGATTCAGAGTAGGAAGTTAATATGCTCTGAATGGCTCCCCAGGGACTTTCTTGCCACTGATGATGCAGAGAGCCTAATCTTCTACCCTAGGCAGTTGGGAGAGACAATGTAAGCATCTCCCTTGCATGCTGTAATGGTTGGTATCAGCCCAGCTGCCTGTGAGCAATTGCTGAGCATGCCAGAAGGCACCCACCTCCTGTTGGAGCATGTATCCCTACCATCCGGGGAAGCGGCCCAGCCAAAAAAGCCTCTGGCTGCCACACTCACGTTATCACTGCAAGCGAAGGGCAGTGCATTGAAATGGCAGTGAGAAAATCAGCTGAATGGTGCATGCAGATCCTCACCAAATGCTTAGAGCTGTCGAGCTGAAATCCAGTTGCCCATGGTCCTTGTGTCTGATGTTGCTGTGGGAGTGGAGTGAGGTGTGATAGTGCTGTGACTGCAGCCTGGGTACAAGCAGGTTCTGGGTACAAGCAGGATGTCCTCAGGTGTGACTGGGACTCCAGTTTTTGGCATCAGTGCTGCAGGAACACAGCCACTGTACACTGTCCCTGGAGACGCCTCTGGGTGCCCATACCCTGGGGCTGCAGCCCCCTTGTCCAACCCACAAATCCTGCATCTCCTGCCCCCATAAACCCACATAGCCTTTTCTTTACCCACCAGTGCTCCTAGGCATCTGGCTTGCTTCATAAAGGCAGAGCTCATGTTTCCTAACAACCAAACATATGCCACTGTAGGAGTGTTTACAAGAAAGTCAAAACATTTTAACAAAACCAGTGGATCCCCCTCACCTTCCCTGAAAAAGGACTTTGATCAGTCTGAGCCAAGGAAGCACACGGCCACACTCACCTAGCAGCAGGGCACGGCTGTGATGGGCAGCCCTGGAACACCCGCAGCAGATGGAGGGGGCTGTGGAGGGGCTCCAACTTTACTAAATGAAAGGCAGCTACTGACAGAAATACACATGCACATAAACCCAAAACCAGCTGGTTCTGCAGTGCTAATGTCAATACCTTGTGCTGAAAGGATAGTACATACAGTTGGGAGAGGCTGGGCATGTAAGAAAAAACGATCAGTCTCCAGACCAGGAGAGTGAAGCTGTAGAAAAGGATGGCTGCCATATACCTCCAAGTAAAATTTTGGCTCCTTAATTTTAGGTAAGCAAGCTGGGAGAAAGCTGCAGCCAGTCCTTGCCAACAGAGCATAAAGAATAGCTTCCTTCCACTTTCCTTGACCTTCACGGCCAGTGCATCGAAACATCAACATTAAGGCTGCAAAACTCCAGCCTCCACCCTTTGCTATGTGCTTAGGAAGACGATTGACTGCTGTCATGAGTCTCAGAGAGCCAAAACATCTCAGGTCCCAGAAACCACCGAGTCAAGCCTGGCAGCCAGATGGGGCTGTTTGCTCCACATTTTATGGCTCAGGAAATTAGAAAGCCAAACAGCCCAAGCTCTCACTTGGTGTTAGGGCCCACACGGTTTTCCTGCTGAGAAACAACTTGCAAAGAGGCAGAGTGGGAGTCCAGGTCCTCCAATCCTCCCACCACAGTGCAGGCAGCCCCTTTGCCATCAGGAAGGAAGGAGTTTCTGCTAAGCCATTATAGGACAGGAAGATCATGATGAGCAAGACACCCTTCAGAGACTCCACTCAGTATCTGCCAAGTTTTATTGTGTCTGGGTAAGTTTCATTCCAGGGCTCTGCTAGCTTCAGCACACTTAGAACATGAATGTCTTTAGAGGTCCAGCCAGGCTTGCAAAACACAGCTGGAAGCTCACAATGGATCCCTGCCCTGAAAACTTCATGCCTGCATATGAAGCATCCCAACATCCAAAGAAAAAATTCCAGTGGGTATGGGTGGAGTGCAAAGGGAAGAGCACCAGTTGGGATTCTTCAGCACTGAAACCCTTGCTCTAACATAAGCAATGCAGAAGGTCCCTACTCCAGCAGTGGACCACAGGAGACAGCAATTGCAACCATCAGCAACTATATTTCAAGCCTACCTGGTTGATGGAAACTGGAATCTCATTTTACTGGATCCAATTCACGCATCTAGAGTCAGAGTTCACCGGCCGAACCAGCCAGTGAACTCTCTTTGAGAGAAACGCGCTAGTCTTTAACAATACATGCAAGCACTCCCTGCCTGCCAGAGTGCAACTGGGGGACCAATGCATCCGGATATTGATATTGAGAGACAACTGCTTCTCTAATCCTTTGGCAAAAGGGAAAAGACATGGTGATCAGAACCAAAGAAATTAGGCAGGAATTCCCAACCCTAATGGAAAAAGTGAAGCTAACTCTTCAAGGGAAGCTACGCTTTTTCTGCTTCTGAGAGCTTTGTGGGATGTTTCGGACTCTCTGCGTTCCCAAGCATCCTCCCCCAAACATAACGCATGGAAGCTGCAGGAGACAGACATGGGGCCCCATACAGAAACCACTGATGAAACCATTAGTGTGATGTTAACTGTTAATGCGATGGCCCATGAGCAGACTGAAGCCCCTGGCTGATGAAGGCCACTGCATCACGCTCAGGGCAGCCACCCCACTGGCTCTCCTTTCAAATCCTTGGAAGAAGAACTGAGATGCAAAGGAAGAAAGAATAGATTTGGTAAGAGAGTGGAGGCACGGGGTGATGCATGAAGCCTTTGGTGTAAGCTAAAGAAGAAGGACAATCCTTCCCGGACTCCAAAGTGTACGGTGGATATAGCTGTGCGAGGCTATTTGCCAGTGTGGAGGTGGGAAAGGGCAGCACTGGCTCTTCCTGCTCAAAGTACACATTCTCTCTTCCCAGCCAGCGCACACGGTACATCATGTTTGAGCAGGATGTTGAACATGTGACATTTCAAGGTGCCCTGCTCAGGAACAGAATAAAGAAACCTGATGAAAGGACAAAAAAGACCTACACAAATGATGCAACAGCCAGAAGGCTTCACAGTTCAGCAAGAGGCTGACAGGGGTGGACCCATTCAATCTGCCAGAAGGAAGGCAGATGGGTGTGTGATGGCACCTTATAGCACACCCTTGGTGACACAGATGGTGTGGTGAGGAGAAAACTGCACACACGGGCAAAGGCAACACTAAGCCTCATCTACTCAGAGGAAGTGGCAGCAAAGACTCCTGTTCATTTCTAAGGAGGCGCACAGGCAAGAAGTTCTTTGGGAACTCAGTGTCATTTTCAGTTTGACTTTTATTTTCAGTGACTTCAACAACAAAGTGTCCCAAAACACACACAGGTCTTGGTGCAGACAACGCTGTCATTGCTACAAGCTTTGGCAGACTCTCAGTTCAAATTAACCCATTCGCTTTGATGTATCAAAACAAAACAAACAAAAAAAAAAAATCACAGCTCTACAGGGAAGGGTAAAAGCTACAGCAGTTCAAACTCACTTGAAGATTCCAGTTATATAGAAGTGGCATTCATAGTGATATACAGTAGAAAGAAGGGTTTCACAGCATATATTTTAATCATTAATGATGCAGCAGAAAAATCTCCATCTCACTGCTGAGTTGGAAAGCAGATAATGAAGTTCTGGCACCCAGATTCTGGGCACAGCATTAACTGCATTAACCTTTAATAGTCAGAAGCTTTCTAGTTCATAAAATGACATCATTTTTGCATCAATATTTGTACAATACTGAAGCAGCTCAGAACGACTATGCAATGGAGATGCAAAACCACAGAGGTGAGAAAGGCACAGCCTAATCCACCTCCGGGAATCTGCAAAGTACCCACACTAACACTTGCCCGCACTAATGCTGCCCCGCTGAATTAAGTGTTGCATCGAGTCAAGAGCAGGATGACTCGGGTCATTTATAGCATACAGAAAAAAAACCCCAAAAACCAAAACCAAAGACATAGTAAGTTTTCTCACTGAGCATGTTAAATACTTTGAAATCTAGGACACTGCTTTTTGAAGTGTTACAAAATAAGACGATAAAATAGGCTTTTGGTACCTACCCCCTCCCCCCTCAACTGCAAAGTAACACAGGAACCTCAGTATGACAAATACAAATGTGTTTGTCCAGTGACGAGTCATTTATTACAAGGTGTACTATAAGCATTCTGCATAAAAATAATAATTAAAAAAACAGAAAAACAAACAACATTTTATTGTGGTTCTGTCAGACCCAGTAACCCAAGAAGAAATAAAAATTGGCATGTTATGCTGTAGGAAACAAAAATTACACATACAAAAAAATATTTATATACACACACTTTACAGGGTAACCGTATTGCATCACCGTTTAGAGCTATCCAAAATAGGCTTGCACAGTTACCTAAAGGCAGTCTTTGAATGCAACGTAGACTTGGCACAACAGACAGATGGAGGAGGATGCTAATGATGCTGGACTTAAATGAAATATGTGGTACACAGCAGGGCCCAGAATCCAGCCTCTGCATTGAAACGAGATCATTTGGCTGTAGCAAGGTAGAATGACAAGTCATTTAAGCTGCTTAGATCTTTCTGCAGAAAAAAAAAAAAAGTCAGGCTTATTGTTAAAAAGAGCAAGCCAACTTGAAAGCAGCTGAGGCAAGCTCCTCAGTTTAGGTTTGTTTTGTGTATACTAAAGTCTCACTACCTCAGCCAATATGAATGTGAAAACACACTCTGTTCAGTTACTCGTCCACAGGATCACTGGCAGTCAGAGAAAATGCCTCAGAGCACAGCTGCTGTAGAACTAATACAGAAAAAACAGAGAAAAATCAATTTCTCATGTAAACATGACTTCCTGCAGTAGCAACACTAGTATTACCAGGAACTGGTCCTTATTCCAAGGCAGCTGGAAATTTCTTTCTTTAACTCTGTACTTCTAGTCGCTCATCACTCAGTCTATAGTCACCAGCATCAAACCACAACGGACTCCAGACTATTAAAATACATCTAAAGATGGTTCTACTTTACTTGGCAGGAAACCAATCTAGCACAGTCTAAATAAAATATTGTCTGAGTTTACAGTAGCTGAAGTCCTACAAATCGGTGTGCAGCTCTCAGTTGGTTCTCCGTTCAACTGGAGGCTAGGCAGGCAAATCCTTATGCTAAGCTAACCAGGCTGCATATGTGGCAAAGCCTAATTCCCTAGCTTAGGTATCAGTAGTAGTAAAGAATGGCTAAAGGTCGGGTGGGGGCAGAACTCAAGAGTGTCTGTCAGCTGCATTTGCATTTATATCCTGAAACAAGGAACCTGGGACATACACATGAATGTAAATTCAAAACAAGAAGAGACAGCAGGTTTGGTTTTTTTACCCAGAGAAGGCAGGGGAAAAGAAAAAAGCGTGTTGTAGGTGGCTGTAGGCGCTGGCCTGCCCAGCAAAGTGCTTGTGCTGTCTCCACTGGAGAATATTATACATGAACAGAGCACTCAGCTCCGTGGGAAGAGGCTGTTTAAGTGCAACGTTCAGCATACTGATTTCCATTTATTTTTCCTACGAACTGCCAGTTCAAGGTTTGATGGCTTTGGGTTTTTTGCATTAGGTTTTGGGGGTGGTTCATTTGGGTTTTGTTTTGGTTTGGTTTTTTTTGGCTTTTTAAAAACTTATTTTCAACTTCCTGCTTTTCAAAGCGGGATCGCTGGATGATAGAGACAAGTTTGCAGGTCAGGATTCTCACAAGGTGCGTGAGGATTCAAAAGTCAAGAAAAGAAGCCCTCTCCCCAAAGGAAAATATGAAATAAGAACAACCTCTTGAGAAGGTCAATGGCTTTCAAGGAAGTACCACCCGCCTTCCCCCTTCGCTCAGCTCTTTGTCTTGCAAGAGCTGGGGCGGAGGTCGCAGTCCAGGATTATGACCTAGACAGCATCAAGGGCATAATCTAGCATAAGTGAGCCTCTGCCCTTCGTCCAGGGGTGCAGTACCAAGCAGAAGGAAGACAAATGAAGGGCTGAGCAGTTTGTGGCTGAGGCGGGATGGATTGGGGTCTGCGGGGCTCACTCTCCTTCCTCCTTGATGCGTTGCTGTTTGTTGCGCCGGGCATCCATGTCAAAGTTGAAGTCGTTCCACTCATCACGAGGTGGGAAGGAAATGGTCTGCCGGAGTGTGAAGCGGACCGCATCGATGACCCGCTCCCCCCGGGTTTCACTGGAGCCCACGCTGACAGTGGAGGCGCCGCTGGGGGTGCGCAGGAGGTGAGGAGGGGAGGAGAAGTCATGGAGCTGCCGGTGGTCCAGGATGCCCTTCCAGATGGCATGACGGAACTGCTCTGGGATCTTGAGGCTCACCAAATCCTGCAAGGCAAGGTGGAGGGCTTAACAGGGCAATCTCTAGGCAAGCTGGCCTCCGGGAGTAGAAGCAGCCTCTGGGACACCCTACAAATACCTACTAACCAAAGCAGCTGCTAAAATCCAAGTGGGCCATGATATACTGTTGAAGACAAAGCTCTAATCCTAAAGGTGGTGGTTCAATTCTGAACAAGCATTTGGAGCCATGAGGCAGCAAAGACTAACAATACAAGGTCTGTTTTGAAGTTACACAGATCATACGTTCATGCATAGAATATGGTGACCTAACACTAGATGTTTAACTGGACTGCAAGGCCTCCAAGACAACCTCTGGGAAATCTGCTGGTTGTCTATGGTGGGGAACGCTGGGCTGCAGAAGTTCAACAGCTTTGAAAGCTTGTGTGTTCATGTCAAAGACTGCAAAAGGATTTTAGAATCCAAGTCTGAGCTCCAGTATTCAAAGCTCTGGGTCTGACTGCCTTAATTACTTCAACATAACTAAAATTTAAGGACACAACCTTAGCAAACTTCAGCTTTGAGGCCCTGTCATCTCTGGTGCAGTACCTGAGGGTAGCATTACCTAAACCCTGGGAAATGTGATATCAGCCTCTGAAAAAAATATTAGCAACCAGCTTTGGTTAATTTGAGCCAGCTTTACTAATTAGAGAGGTAAGGAAGCCCACGCTAGGAAGCAAAAGCATCACAGCCTTGCAAAGTCTCAGGGCAAAATAACGGGACAGCCAGCTCTGAGGAGAGCAATGGCACAGGAGAGGAAGGAGCAATCTTGCAGCAAAAGCCATGCAAGAGAAAAAAAACAGCTGGACTGAGATGCCAGTGGCAAGAGAAGATCGTTAAGGTAAGGCCAGAAAAGAGAAGCAGGGAGGGGAAAACGCAGACCACTTCTGGACTGCCTACTTGTCTGCAGGTGAGTGAGGTGTTTCAGAGAGGTGTAAACTGAAACCAAGCCTTGCAGAATTAACAGGCGTGTGGGCTGTGGGCCACTCTGGGGTCTAAAATGCACGGTGATGAAAAGGGGGAGACATTCTTTGTCTGTGCCAGGCAAGGCAGTTATAATGCTGGCCCTGAGACCAGCCTCTCTTCACCTCACAGTAAGTCTTCTCTGCCTTTGTCAAACTAATCATATAAAAATAAAAATATACTGAGTCTGGATTTCTGACCCTACAGCAGGGCCAAGAGTGCAAACAAAGGAAATGGTGAGGAGTTACTTACATCCATGGAGTAATGCTCAATCTGATAGATGGTGGTCAGCCCCTGGGTCGTGAAATAATCCACACAGGATGAGCAGCCCAACCTCGCTAAAAAGCTGCAGAGGAGGAAGGAAGGAAGGAGAAAGAAAAAAGGATCACCCTGGCTGCAACAGCCCAAACCACAGAAAAACCAAACACTCAGCCAACCTGCAGCAACAGGAGACAAAGCTTTCACCCTTGGCTTGACCTTCTCCAAGATATCCCAGGCCAGCAAGCCACATTGCTGCCACATCAAACAAATGAGGGAGACCTTCAGCTCAGCACTGAGTAGACAACCTTCATGGCAGCACCTTGCCTTAGTCAAGAGCTGGTGCTGCACAGCCTGGATCTTGGGGCAGGAGGACTCTCGTGGACCCTCCTGCCAGGTCCTCCACCCAGAAGGTGTCTGAGCCCATGGCAGACTGCTACATGGATAGAAGGCTTCAGCGAGGCGGTAGGTCTCGGGCTCAGACACATCATGCACACAAAGGACTTCAAATCAGCACATTCCTCCCTAAACGTAAAGAATTCCTCCTTTATGGGCAGCACCTTTCAACCTGTTTGACCTCATAGAGGGCAGAGGGTCTTCTGACCCCAGCCGTGGCTTGTTGAGTGGCCAAAGGGGAAAAAAGGAAAAAGAAATATTTGCAAGACTGCCTGGCACCCTCAGCTCCACCAGTCCAACAGATGCTACATCCCTCAGCTTTCTCGCAGTCCTAATGTCCCTGTTTCTCTCAGGTGCTCAGAGGTGGAAATTAGAGGCTCAGTGCCCAGAGAGTTGCCAAGGTGCTCAGGATCACCAAGACCCACTGGGATCCAGTGCGTCAAGAGAATGGGGCAAGGGACCTGGCAGGACCCTCCAGGCTCCTGACAATGACGTCTCTGCTCCCTGCAGGTGGGAAACGTGTACTGGGCAGCCTGCTCCCGCTCACCTGACGATGCTGCAGTCTGTGGGGTACGGAGGAGGAGGGGTGCAGTGGGATGTTGAAGGCATGGAGAGGGGAGGAGGCAGCGCCTGCGTGGGGCTGAGGCCATTCATGTCACCTGTCATGGCCATGTGGGTGCCCATCATGGGAACTGGAGGAGAGAAGGAGCACATTGTTACCCGGATGTCCCTGGACCCCCACTTTACCCCCACAATGGCACCCAATGACAGTACCCACAGCCAAAGCAGCCTTAAGTCTCCTGCCAGGCCCCCCAAGGAGCACATTCATGGGGAGTTTCAGGCAAGGCCACAATGACTATACAAAGACCAGATGACAGACAGTCCTTCAGGAGCTCTCTCCTCACTGGAGCAACTGTCAGCACCTCTGCTGCCGCCATGTCACCTTCCCTTATAAACAGGCTGGGTAGAAACCTAAGCAAGCCACCTCTCAGCTTTCCCTGCCGCAGGAGAGGAGCGGGACAGAGCCGGCAGAGTAACCCAATACAGAAGCCAAACAGCTTTATTTTCAGAGACACTGAGAGCACCCGAAGGGGATCAGCAACAGGTGTGGGCAAGAGTCCAGTGCTTTTGAAATAAAAAAAAAAAAAAAAAAAAAAAAAAA
>NW_010412607.1:2048-21581 GCF_000710305.1 Buceros rhinoceros silvestris | reverse complement strand
AAAAAAAAAAAAAAAAAGAGACAAAACAAACCAACAAAACTTAGCCCCCAGAACCATGTCTGTCATCCTGGATTTACAGGGCTGCTGGGCACTCTTCAGCAGACAGGAGAAAGTGAGTTACAGAGCTGCAAGATGCAGATATTTTCTTTGAAACTAAGAAATGTCTTAATTGAACTGAGGGAAGAAAGTTTGCCAACATTTGCATCTTTTCTGCTGGGAAAGGAAGAATAAACAAGTCTTGAAAGACAGAGAACAGTGCAGCCACCCAGATCTGCAGCAAGAAGTAGCTTTGTTCACGACTGTGAGGCTCAGAGCAGGATGCTGAAGCCTTGCTCCGTGGCACAGCAGTGAGCGATATTTGGCTCTGCAGGTTCCCAGGAATGACTCCAGGCTCTCCAGCCTAACACTAGCCACTTGGAGATGCCAAGTCTCCTTGTCCAGACTAGCAGGGAGCACACATGGGGAAGGAGGAGCAAGGGTTTCTTACTGTTTGTTCCCATGCCGTCAGGGATGGTGGTTGGGGTGAGAGCATTGCGCTGCTGAGGGTTAATTAGCTGGCTGACCGAGGGCAGCTTGTTCATGCTGTTCATTTTGCTGAGCGGTGGAGAGTTGGAGCCGTAGGATGACTGTGACTGCATAGAGGTCCTGCAAACCAGGAAGACATTAGGACAGGAATTATTGCAGTTGATTGTTAAGTGTGAACATCCAAGAGGCTACGTTTTCTCTTTGTGGCACTGGTAAACTACTGCTAGTGAAATCTCTGACACCATGGGAGTATTGCAGATAAAGATCATCAGAGAGAGTCAACAGGAAACAAGATGTTTCACAGATATTTTTGGCATTTGAAAACACAAATGGTGAAATACCAAAGAGAAGCTCCACTTTCAGTTCAAATTTTGTATTTAAGGAAAAGTTTCTATGTAAGTTTTCCAGTTGAAAGGAAAACACACAAAGCCAGCTAACAGCTGCCAAAACTCAGAGTGTTTTTAAGTTAAGCTTTCCTTATAGTCAAAGACTTCTTTTGAAAGAACAAGAACTGAGGAAGCCACCTCAAACCATCCTATCTACCCCTAAAACCTGACCGCAGAAATATTTTTCAGATCAGGTTATACTTATCACCTTGGTTTCTCAAAAATTCCATGTTATCCATATAATCAGGTTGTTATCAGCTGTATATATAACAGCCAAAGGCCCTTTGCTCAAAACAGACTCCATAAACCTGAGGTACCATTACTGAAGTTGTCAGAGCTGCTTGGGATGCTGACATGCAGCTTTTGCTGGTGTTAAGGAGAACTTAGCACCCAAATGCCGCAGGCTGCTTGCAAAGAATATCAGATTTCTACTACTACTTGACGACAGCACTAGCCTCCCTCAAGTCCAGACATCCCCAAACTCCATCCAGCATATCCATGAACTGGGCCAGAGAGGCTTGCTGGCGAGTTCTCCCCTGCCCAGCCCTGAGGGTCCCAGCTGCAACCCTGTCTCGTAAGTGATCCAGAGTGTGAACACCAGACCGCTTCTGAACAGCAGCCCAGTTCCCAGATAGAGTTACGGCTGTGGTATACCATCTGGAGTAGGGTCTTATCTGGGATATGCAGAAAATGATCATTAAAGTGGGTCCAACCTCACAATTGGCAGAGCACCACCATGCCACAAGAGCAGGTTTTTCTCTCTGATACCAGGGGCAGTTGCAAGACTGGGCAAAGATGCTAGGGAAGCGGGCAGGCTTCCCAAACACAGCGTACCCTTGGCCATATCACAGTGACCCCGCGGTGAATGTGCAAGTGCATATTCCTATCTCATTCCCGTTGGGAAACTTGTTCGTCCGGGTATTAGTGGTTATACCAACTCCTGGGAACTGGCTTTGCTTCTATGCAAGGAGAACAATTATGACTTCAAATAAGCAAAGTGTAAAGGAAAGAAAAGGCTTATTCCTAGATAATTTATTAAAACCTTCAGCACTCAAGGTCAAGTTTCGTACAATTACATTGTCTCCAGCTTCCTGCACTTTTAAGACTTGCAGTGTTGGGTGGAGAAAACATCTATGCTAACAGGCTAGAGTATCTAAGGCCCTGAAGAAACGTTCCCTAATTACACAATTACAGGAGGTACAGAAAGAAGGGTGTGAACTGTCCTTTGGCGGTGAAGATGCAGGACAAGATCCAGCAAACTTCAGAGACTCAAGGAAGTGGAAAGCACAAGAAGCTTCACAAATTAATATTAACGATGGCGGCAACTCCGAAGGGGAAGTGAAGCTGAGCCACGGAGTTAAGACCCAACTTTCCAGGGTGAAGGGAATGATTCAGATCTGAGGTTTCAACTCACCAATCATAAAAGTTGAGGCCAACCAAGGAATTCAAGTCAGGTTGACACCACCCTTAACCTAAGAGGCTTCTGAATTTAGGACCAAAATGAGTATTTCTACTTTACAGGTTCAGGCATCTATCCTAACTGAACTTCAGCTGAAATTGATACACACCTGAGCAATCTCTTAGGGCAAAATCTGTACGGTATGCAGGTGAGAAGGTCACCATGTCCACAGTGAAATTTCAAATAAAATCAACAAAAGCTTCTCAAAAAAGATTTAATTGCATTGTTTAAGCTCAGGACAGATTTTATTCAGAGCTCAAGGCTAAAATTTTCTTTTTTTTTTAAAAAAAACCAAACAAACCAAGATTCTCCAAGGAGACCAGTAGTGGGCCTAACTTTCCACTCTCCACCACCAACAGCTAGTTAGGAGACTACAAAATACTTCAGGGATAAAAAAACCCAAAACAAAACCAAAACCAAGCAGTCACAAGCCAATCTAAAGCACCCTGTACTATAGAAAAACAAATGCATGTAACTTTTATGTGATTTACATGTAAGTTAAGGACTTAATTCTTATCTCATTCATACTCATAAGAATCAAGATTAAGACATCAAGCTCATGTGAATAGAAGAGGAAACAAAAGCATTTTTCCTCATAACCATTCCCATTTCAAATAAACTATTCGATCGTGTGCACAGACATGTAAAGTGTTTAGAGAAAACCATCTAGGCAAAGAAAAAACCCAAGATAAACCAAGATGCAAAATTTTATTGAAAATTAATGTCACACATCAATATAGCAACAGCCTCAGAAACACAAGAAAATGTTTTTGGTATTAAACACACGGACTACATGGTGTTTGAGGATTCATTTAAAATCTATTGCTTTTTTCTCAAATTATTTTTTAAAACAGGTATTAAGAATGACATGCACAGTGATTTTCATTACAATTATACTTACTATGTCTCAAGAAAGATTAGAAGTAGGAGCATTAACATTTCTTTGATATCAATGCCAGCAAAATGCATTTTAATATCAAGGTATAAGGACTTCAATTAAGAGGCTATTATACTTCTTGGAACAGTCTGATATGAAAGGTACTGAGTCACATTCCGCAACTGATTTTTCCTCTCTTCAAGAGGCGATGTAATTATTTAGCCAATAACATCTGTAGTTATGCAAGCTTATATGAGGGCAATCGCTTCTCATGCTTCAAGGCATATGCTGATTGTCTCAAGAGGTCAGGAAAGAACTTCCTTCTCCCACATATGAAGCACAATTCAATTCGCAATTTACCTTGTATAATTCTTCACTTTCCCTGCTCACTGGATATCAGCCCTTAACCAGAGGTAGGAAACTGCTTGGACAGACCAATTACCTGATTCAGTAGACAAGTGCCAGAGTCCTCATCTGCATTAGATGAGCACACAGTCATGTAAGCAGCCTTAATACAAATGACATCAAAGGTTCATTAAGCGCAAGAACAGGGCAGCTCAGGCTCAGAGAGTTTAAGATTTCACTCAAGCCCCTGTGCCTACAGTTTGGTATTCCTGAAGACCTAGAGCTAGTCACAATGCAGAGAGACCCAAGGGGATCAAAGCCTTCCAGTTCCAGGCCTGACTTACAGTAGCCACAGCAAGGATTACATCCCAAGTTCACACAAGGTTAACATGCCCATTGGCAATGTTTTTTCAAGTAAGGTTACCCACTAGGCTGCATAACACTGGGATGTCACTAAAGTGGTCTAGTAATGACACACAAGTGACACAGGTGATGCTCAGTTGCACTCATCCTTTTTGAAGGTCCGTAAAGCAGGAGACTAAAAAGCAGAGAAATGCTCTTGCTCTCCACATCTCAAAGAGCTGCTAATCTAAAGCAAGCAATAGTGCATCTTTTCAACCACGCAAGTGGTTTGTAGGCTTTGTAACTAACTGGGAGCATGGAAAGGAGGAGTCCTGATGGTCACTAGGCAGACAGCAACTACAGCACAGGGACAAGGTGGTGATGACGACTCCCCTTAGATTTCAGGTATGGGAATTTCCCAAGGTAGGCAGTGGATACAATCTGCTCTCCAGGGAATGGAGCTATAATACAGGATGTGGATTTACATCAACTAGTTGGCATAGACAGATACAACCTGACTGACTGATAAGGCCCAATTAGTCCACTTGGTTATTCCTTCGCTTACTTTTCTGAAGCCCCAGAGATGACAAAGAAGCAATCAAAAGACAGCTAGAAAGTTTTCTTCTTTTATCTGCAGAGGACAGACTACAAAGCAACTGCAATTGCTTCCAGCTCTAGGTTATCTGATAAAAAAAGGCACCTTCGAAGATAACCAGCTTGTAGCTGGTCACCATCAAGTTACCATTAAGACCAGTTTCACAATTGTCATCCTCTTATAGGTAAGGACAACAAATCGGGAAGCCTTTCCAGAGGACAATGGGATCCAAATAATGTACATTCTTGTATAAGGCTGTGAATGCCTTGTGTCTTCTGGTGGGATGACTCCTCAAACTTGGAGGAGTCAGCCCTGAGACTCTCCATGGAGCAGAGCTCTAGATACAGATTAGTGTGTCTGTGTTGCATTATTTCTGTATTGCCACTCACAAGCAGACCAAGATCCAGAAATAAGCCTTCGTTGGAAGGACAGACTGACAGTGCCAAGCATAATCCTGTGTCTGGGCTGCATTTGCAGTTCAGATTCCCATGCCTCACAGGTAAAGGAGTAGCATCTCCTTTCTTTTCCCAAATAAA
Organism: Buceros rhinoceros silvestris; assembly: GCF_000710305.1. Lineage (NCBI taxonomy): Eukaryota > Metazoa > Chordata > Aves > Bucerotiformes > Bucerotidae > Buceros > Buceros rhinoceros. The sequence continues at coordinate 16,516 of NW_010412607.1, read as the reverse complement.
AATGCATAGAGCAATCATTATCTGCTTTGTGAATTCAAAGTACTTCCTAGAGATTCTAGGCAAAGAGGCACTTGATTTCATTAGCTTTACGCAAGAAACGATGGTAGAGCTGCAACTGTACGAACTAATCACTGCTAATGTTTAATTAATTATTATTTATACTTAATCACAATTTTGGGGGTTCTTCTCCATCAGCCCTCTCCCACACTGCTATGGTAGAACAAGTCCTGCTAAGACAATGAAAGACATATCTTAGATGGGATGTGGCTCTCCAAGTAGATGTTAGTACGAGTCATCACCTGCTCAGATCACAGCTCTGCTACCTGGAAGCAGAGGATGTGATGTTCAGAGATAAGAGTCTTCTTCCACTGCATCAGGCTTTTTTCCTTGGTGGGTGGCCAGGAGGCCTGCTCTGCATTTGGGATGCACTTTCTCTTCAGGCTGTGCCTAACAAGTGTGTCAGAACTGGGTACACACCTACTCCACATAAACCCAGCAGAAACTTCACTGCAGACATGCAGGTCCCCATCAATATTGAACCAGGACTCACTTCACAGACACAGTAAGCAAATGCCACCAGTTACAGCATTAATGGATAAGGTGGACATGACCTGAGGCCACTTGGCTCAGTCAACTGCAACATATGCTGGCACCACTTTTCTTTGAACTATGAGGTTTGTGGTGATGGGGTAAATCGTGGTAGTGTTGATGAAAACTTGAAGGTAAAATGTAATAATTGCTGAACATCCACAAGAAAAGGGGCAAGGTCCAACTCCTTTTCACAGGTAGGGCAATGAGCAATTTTGGACACTCTGGATTAATGCCAGCAGTGCTGGTGCAAAATTAGTCACCCAGTCCTTACAATTTTGGTGTAGTTTGCATCAGACACTTCAAGATTAGAAATAAGGGAAAAGAATTCATGATGCCAAATTAGCAGGCATTTCTACAGAAAAAGAAAACCAAACCTGATTTCTTACCAGAGCCAATTCATATAATTATTACCTCTCTGTCCAGCAGTAGGAATTCTTCAGCTATTTGCACTATTACTGCATGACCAGCATTAAAACAGGCCAAACTATCACAGACTGTTTAAACACACAGCCTTTTCCACCCCCACCCCAGCCCATGAAAACATTTTTTAATATAAACGAGACAAGAGGCATTTTAAAATTGAGACCTGCTCAGAGAAACCCTGCTGAGTTTCACAAATACAGAAGAAAGTATCAACACGTTACAAAAACAGGAAGAAAACATTACACCAAGACAGACGACACTGTGGTTCTTGACCTCCCAATGCTACAGGCTACAGCTAAGAGGTCTGTAGAAGCGTCTGTTGTTTTTGCAAAGTTTGAGTCCCCTTCAGAAGATTACTCTATTTACTCTGTTGCTACCAGGCTGTGTATTTGCCCCACTGTTCCTAGTCCTGCCAGCTGGGCAAAGTGACTCCACCAGCTCATTTTATGGATATACGGATTGTTTTGGGGGGCTGGAATGTTTTAAGATGGCATCGGTCTGTTTGGGAGGGTCTCTCCTTGAGTCCGTGAGTTCACTCCTGAAGCAGGCCGAAAAGAGACTGTAGAGAAGGAACCAGAGAAGAGAAAGATGAATGTACAGGACCCTTCACCAGTCACCAAGAGAGAAACAGTCACCTTCCACCTTCATGATCATAGTATGGGCTTTGAAGGAGGGGAAAAAGCAGATGTCTTAGCATCTGCAGCGAGATTTAGGAAGCTGGAAAGCCCCAAGTACAAGTGAGTGCTTTGCAAGGAAGAGAAAACAACTAGTTGATAAGGAAATCTGATTTCTGTGTCCCAGTCTCAAGGGTGCAAGTGGTGCCCCGATACTGTTCCCAGCAACAAATACAAGAGGTAAAAAATGCTCAGCCAAAGGGGAAAAGGAGAGAAGCAACTTTCACTGAGCTCGCTTTAAACTTCAATTACTTAAAAAAAAGAAGCTGGTGCTAGCGAGGGAAGATGGTGCCTACTGTAATCCGTATGGCCCTTTCACATCTCAACCGCTCTCCTTTTCAAAGCTGAGGCACCTCTTCCGCTAAAGCCAAGGAGTCCCTAGGGCTGCCAGCTGATACAGAAGGCACTGCACCCTTGGAGTGAGCAAAGCAAATGCAGCACATCTTCCTAAACCTAATCCAACACTTTTTCTTGCTTCCTTTCATCTTGGCAATTCTCTAGTGAGAACACTATCCAAATGCCTGGAGTTCACAACGCATGCAAGCACAGCACTACAAACCCAGCCCAAACCGTGCAAAAATCCACTCTTAGCTTTCACACCAAAAATGAGGATAACTAGGTGGAGTTATGTAGAATACCTTCCCCACCAGTCCCTGCCCCACAACAGCAAGCACTGTGATCCCTGCAGCTCCCAGCTCAGCTGGAGCACTCCAGGCACTGGATAGCTCCGCTCTGTCATACCTCACTTAGGAGATTAATTCCTTCTCATTTGGATAATGAGCTGTGCTGCTCACTAGGTTGAAAGGCAGCCAGTGAGCTGGTAGCAGCAGTCCTGCTGATATGAGAGGAACATTTGCTGGGATATGATCCACTTGGACATAAAAACCCTCCTCTTGGTAGCCATTGGAAGACTTTGTGAAAATCCTTCAATCACGGGAGTAACACTTGAGGGTTCCTATAGGCCCCTTCTAACTTGAGATGTTCTATGATTCTATGCCATAGCCAATTGAAATAATGACTGTTCTAGAAAGAATGCTCAGCAGGGTGAAACCTATCACAGGAAATTTTTCTGAATATGAAAAAGTGTTTTTCAGTGGAACCCCAGTGCAGATACTCCCTGGAAATATTGATGGTAAATGCATTCCACAGCACAGATTGAAGGAACCTTCCAAAGCATGGGCCACCTCTGGTATCTCTGGCAGCAATGATGTTCTGGCAAACCCATGTTTCAAACAAATGGTGTAGACCATGAAAAGGAAATCTTCTAAATAAACCTGTGTGCTGCTGTTCAAATACTGGCCCTGGGATTTGGTGGTGAAAAAGGAAGAATAGAAACTCTAGCAAAAAAAATCTTCCCTCCTATGATCATGAAGGTATTTGGCATAACAGTAAATAAGAGAATACCATGCACAAAGTTGCAAACAGAGAGAGGAGATGAGACAGAGAAAGATTGTGGTCTGGCACAACGTGGAGCATTGCAGTATTTTGGTCGTTTGTAGAACACAAAACTTTGGTTGTCACCAGATTAGTCCTTTTCATTCCAGAACAGTAAGACAGTTGCATCTGCTGGTCTGCCAAATGCAGTGCTGGTCTGCATGTGCACGAGAGCAATTTTACAGTTTTCCAAAATGACACATTAAGATTTTTAAAATTGCCTTTCACCATGATAACCTCATCCCTGCTTTTACTACTCATTAAAAAAGGTGAAGCTTTCCATGTTGTAGAAATGAATGGGAAACTTCTTCCCATGCACCTAGATGGCCTAACTTATGTTAACCAGAATGTTGTTCAGAAAACTAAACTGAAAAACCAATCAAGACCTCCATCAAGGTTTGACTGTGGAGCACATGTGGATGCAGCTCCATTTTGAAACAAAACAAAACAAAGAGCCAAAAGGCAATTCACAAACACCCTGGCCCCACAGAGCCCTGCTGGGACCTACAGCTTCCTCCACATTTGAACTTGATCACTGTATACACATTTTCCTAGCTCCCAGTTTGAACAAAAGCAAACTGAGAACAGGCTTTGAAAATCTCTGCTTATAAAGGAAAAGGCATTTTCTTTTAAAGCCAGAATACTCTCGAGTCAGCGTGCTGCTGAGTTTGGCCAACCTGCCAAAGAAGCAGAGGCAAGACACCTCAGAGCAACCTGCTTTTATGCAAGGTTGCTCTTACCAAAATCAGTTCCTATGAAGTGTCTTCTCCCCACTCTCACATTGAGACCTGAAGCTCCTTTCCATTCTTTTCTGGGGAGCAATTGCATTTATAAATCTTTTCAGCCTAAATAGCCCTTTGCCCCGAAAATATTCCTTCAGAAATTAAGTCATACCCTAGATTATCGAGGAAAAATCACCAGAACCCAACTGCACTAAGAAGTTATTGCCTGAACATGCATTTCAGCACAGAGGACCCTGCTTGATGGCAGGCTGTCAGCAGAGACAACTGCAGCAACTCTGGACAAACACTGAAAGTTATTTTTCTCCCCACTCTCGGCATCTTTGAAAGCTTAATCTTTCTCCTCAGTATCTGAGCACACTCAGCAGCTGAGAAAAATGAGTACATAACTGGACAAGTGCCAGGAGACATGCCGAAAGAAGTTTTATTAAATTAAATGGCTGGACTTATACATGCTGGTCTTAAAGGTAACACAAATACCAACCTCATTTGCCAGGAACCCACCCTATTGGTATAGGAAGAATGGAAACAGTAGTTATGGCAAAGCAACTGTCAGCACCAAGTGAAAGCTGTCATCTGCTGCCGTCCATTCCTGTCTACAAAACCATTTCTCAACTGAAATGGCTGTAGTTCAGGTGGAGCTTTGAAGTCACGCAGCTGAGTGCACAAAGGCCGCAATGCCTAGGAGCTAGTAAGTACAAGCTACAGTATATACAAGCAGTGCAGATGATTGATAAAAAGAAGTAATAATAATGAGAATTTTAAGTGCCCTGAAAGAGAGTCCAGAGATCCTGGATGCTCCAGCCATTTTGGCACAAGGGTTTTTTCACACCTCCACAGAACTCCAGCTGACACTAAAAACACACAGGTCGAAATGTGAACACATGCAGAGATCTGGCAGAAAGCCGTGGTATTGCAGAAGTCCTGAGACAAGGCCAAGGCGCTGAAATAAATCCCTACAGGCTCAAGTGGAACTTATGTGGTGCCTTGGCCTCATGCTAACCTCTGCAGAGGAATGAGTTATACCCACAGCCTCTTGACGCGTGAGATCCTAAGCACTACCGCTGGCAGCTACCTACAGCCCAGGTGGCTATTTTCTGTCACCCGATACAGCAGGTGAAGCAATGCCCATGAATGACACTGCTTACTGTCTGTCTGGGGGGAAGTCATTCTCTGACCCAGTCTCTGTAACTGCAAAGCTTTGGGAACAGAGGGCAAAATGGAAACCAGACATTTATTTGGCCCTTCTTCTCCCCATCATCCTGGCACTTACGGCACCCAAAGTAATCTTAGTGCAGACCTGCTTGCTGAGTTCAGATAGGGACTACGTCTGCCTGAATGGAAAGTTTCTCATGCGCAATATGGAGAGTCAGTGACAAAGCACAGTTTTTAAAAACACTTCAAAATTTCATGTGTAGAGCCTTTCATTGAAACACCCACTGTCACAAAGGAATTTTTACATGTTTCACCCTCGCTCTCGTCTTTTAGCTTCCTGTTTTATAGCTGAGGAACCTTAATTATTTGTATTCCACCACTAAATAGGAATGAGGGCTCCAGCCCTCCAACAGCCCCAGAGATGCACAGCAGTGAGGTCCGAGCACTTGGCCGAGCTGGTACTCACAGTCCCAGCTCCACATGCTATTGCCAAGATGCTCAGATGGATACCCTGGAGAAGGCGTGTAGATGGCTCCATGTTCACTGCCATTCCCATGGAGCAGACGAGTGAAGAGCACACCCGTTCTGCACTCCCCACCAGCACGGGCACACACATGCAGCACGTTTCTGTCTGCAGGCTGTTCAGGGGTGCTGCCCTGCTGCACCTTGGGCTCCCGCTGGAAATCAGAAATGAGGCACTGAGCCTGTCCTCTTTCATCCTCCGAGGCCAAATGGTGAATTGTGTAGGATGAGAGACTAGAGAGGAACATTGCAACCAGTCAGGACATGTGCTTGGGGAAGGAGAACTGCTTTGTCCCATTGCACAGATCATGAAATCTGGATTTCAAACTCAGAGTGCCTGAGTTCTGTACAGAAACTTGGCTTTGGCCAAACTCCTGGCATTGATTTCTACCACGAGGTAAACAAGAAGCTATGCTGTCAGGAAGGATGTTGCCAATGCAATACTCTGCAAGTGCTTTGCCCTCAGTTGAGCACCATGTCCCTACAAAAAAAACTGTGCAGAAGACTTCTGTGTCTCTCTCCTCTCTCCCCCATCCCCACCATCCTCACTACACAGGTCTCTGCAAGCAGTCATACTCACTGCTTCTGGAGCAAGTGCTGGTGCTGTTGCTGCTGCTGCTGCCTGTAGGTCTCAATCGTGTGCTGAGGAAGGTACTGCATTAGTTCCAGGGACTCTTTGATCTTCAGTAGCATTTCATACGTCTCCCGTCCCCTCACCTGGATCATGGGAAAAGAAAACCCTTAAAGGGCTGCATCTGGAGTCCTTAGTGGCAGCCACCTTAGCCAATTTTGTATGGAGTCAAGTAAACAACCAGAGCAGTATGCAAATACTCTGTTTATACACTATGCATTCACAATAAAAACTGCTAAGCCTTGCGCTAAAGCTAGCAGGTAATGTTGAAGAGTGATAATCTGACACTGCAGGCTAATGAACATCTGGGAGTTGTCACCTGGCTTGATGTAAATCTATGCTAACCAAAAGCAATATTCTGATCCAATCTGTTAGACAGAGAATGTCTTCACCCTCCTCAGATATAAGCAGATCTGGTGCTGAATCTTACATGCTTCTTCCTGAGGAAGAAGAGTACCTGAATTTGGGTGCTGGGTTTGGCTCTTCCTTCTCCTCCAAGCACACTGCGGTTTGTGATTTATCCAACTAAAGGCAGCTCAAGGGGAAGCAGCTAAATGGCCAATTTGAGATACTTCTTGCTCTTTCTGATCCTGCACTTAATACAACGTATTTCACTTCTATCACTACTTTACAGTGGTAATACATATAAAAGCCACAGAAGCATCCATCTTTGTCAATAAGACAATACCAGTCTCTAGGGAAAGCTCAAGTGCTCTTTCCTCAAGAGGAAGAAACCCCATTAGGTCTCCAAGACAACATTTCCAGCAGTACAGACAGATCTCTTGGGTTAATCTCATATACCTTGCATAAACAACTCTTAGTCAGCAGCTAATGGGGTTTTAAATATTTTTTTGTTAAGAATTCATATTTAAAATAGTAACTCTGGGGATTAAAAAAAAAAATTACATTCCACATCTCATCCCTATCACCAGTTCTCTCTGAGGTCTAGGTGAGCAGCTGACTTGCCCCAAGTCACTGAGGAAGATAATAAGCATAAGATAAGTGCAAACGTAGAGAGAACTCACTGGCAAGTATAGGAGCTCATCATCTGGGGAACGTCTTTTTTTGATAGATGTCATCTGTATGCCATGAGTTCCTTGTCGAAAAGCTGGAAGAGAAACCCCAAAAATATCCCATTAAAAAAGAGAAGAAGGAAAAAAAAAAAGAAAAAAGACATGAAGCACATGGCCAGCTCAGATCTGCACTGCTCTGGAAGGGTCTCTGCATGGGCCACTCCAGAACTGTACTTACAGGAGATGTTTGGGTGGCCCTACCACTTGGGGAAACACATGAGCCAAGGATCACTGGCAAAACCCCAGCAAACCATGCCTAGAATAAGCACTGACTCTTTGCAGGAAAGAATGTGAGCTCTGGTACTACAGTGCTCATGAGTTGTTGTGGATCAGCGATCCATGCAGGTGAGACAACAGGCAGGGATCATGCAGATCTCACTGCAAAAACAAAGCCCCCCTCAAATCTGCCTCTTGTTAAAACCTGCCGCCTTGCTCTTCAGTTTAGTGCAGGAGCGTGCGCAGGAAACCAAAGCTGGGTTTCCACATCTTGCATGTCCGATGAGTACATTGTGCTCTTCAGAGCACAGGCAGGCCACTTGCCAGAGAATCTCTGATGCACAGCAGGGTTTAGCCTTAATCTAGATCCCTGTGGCTGGAAGACGCTTGCCACAGCATGACACACAGCTTAGAAGGAGCAAAGAATGACAGCACAGTCCCAAACAAGCAGTAAAGGTTCAAAAAAGCGGTTACAGAGTCCCAGCCATGTAGCTTGAAGGTGGCAAATAAACAGCCCTCCAGCCACTGCTGGCAGGGCTAATCTAACACAGACAGTGCTGCAAGGGTACTGCAAACCCAGATTGTCAAATGCTGTTTTGTGAACACCAACTTGTTTTTCAGGCTGATTGGCCCTGGGAGAACAGACGTCTAATGGCCTTCTGCCTCCGAGCCCATGCACAGCACTGTTCCATCCCCACAGCACAAGCACTGAGATTGCACCTGCACCTGGCGACAGCACGGTTTGCAATTAGCCCAGCTCTGCCAGCTACTTACGGCGCTTCGTACCATCACCATTCTTTGTGCTGTCGGACACTTGCTGCTTGCGGATGCTGTCCTCGTCTGCTTTGCGATCTCTGCCTGGGCAAGCGCAAATGCGAGCTTCGAAACATCGGCGGCCCAAGACTTGCCCACTGGGGAAAGAGGTGAGAGGAAATGTCAGATGGCAGCTCAGATGGGGTCCAGCAGCATCCCTCAACTTCACACCAGACTATGCACAGACAGACCCAAATCTCCCATTGCCCAATCAGGATGTCTCAGGTGTTGAGCAATTTCCACTTGCAAAGATTTGAAAAATATCCTATGGCCCTTTACATTAAACTGTACCAAAGAACATGCAATGGTGCCTTGAGCAGAGAACGAGCCAGAAGGCCACCTCTCAAGCAAAGGGCTACGCTCGGGGTACGTTACTTACTCTCTGGTTTCCAGTGTCACAATGATGAGGATTGGGCGACGGTTCATCCCTCCCACACAGCTACTGTTACACATGAAGTTGTATAAGACAGTTGTGAACTCCGTACCAACCTGGATGAGACAAAAGGGATGAGCAGAACACATGGTGGATGGAGAGCTCTGCTTTTTGCAGGCTGTCCTCTTGTACTTCCACAGCTGTGCTTCAAGCAGACTAGCATGAAGTAGACCCCACCACAAGGCTTTCTCAAAAGAATTTAAGAACTCCTGCTCTCAAGGGATAAAGAGGGTTTTTAAAAGCTCATCTCTGAATCCCTTCTTACTTTTCGTCATTGTGATGAGGATGGGGAAAGCACAAGATCCTGAATCCTTCAACTAGGGTTTCAAACGTCCACCCCTTCGTGTGCTGGAATGCCACCACCCTGAGCTTACAACGTACCTGGGGTGGTTCGTAGGGAACCAGCACACTCTGTCTCCCAGTGATGGGGTCTTCTACATACTGGGCGTGGCTGTTCCCTTCCACCCTGATCAGGTGGCTAGGAGGTGCAATCTGTCCTGCAAGGACAAGGAGACAAAAAACAAGTGACACCAATCAGTGAATCAAGATCACACACAGAGCAGCAAGATCTTCCACCAAGGGAAAACCCCACATCTGGCCCCAGAACTCTATCAGAGCACATGTGTGCCTCCCAGCCCTTAAAGCATCCCTTCCCAAGGTTCCTGCTGCCAGACATCGAAGGCAACACAGGCTTTCTCCAACTCAGGCTGGACATCTGTGACCAAACTTGGACACTGGCTTCCCAAGGACCCAGACGAAGTGAGCCCAAATATCAACTGAATGGCAGCTCACAGCAACTCTTCTAGCAGAAAATTCCGTGTGGATTTTCACACCAGCGGAAAGCCTTTTTTGACTCTCCCGATACATACACAAAGCAAATGCCTTCGAGTCTCAAGTCCTACTCTTCCCCACCAATTGTTAATCCTCTTCTGTACTCTCCCTTCAGCCTTGATCTTAAGGAGCTAAGAAAGATGTAAGCAGCAAGAGAAATATGTATTTTATTAATGGTCAACTTGAAAAACATGCTTGCTTACAGCAGCAGAAGGGAACACAATCTTCTTTGTTTCTAGATGCCTTTACAATAATTTAAAAAATAGTTGCTTTCCTGCAAATTTTCTTCGGTGTTTCTACAACATACCACTAAGTTGTGAGGAGGGAAGCTTGTTCACATGAGTTCATCTCAAGAATTTGTTTTGTGTTTGAACTGTTAATTTCTTACTCAAAATACAGCATATTTCTAGAGGAATAATTATTTCAGAATAAGAATTTAGAGAGGTGGGGTTTTTTTTGTTGGTTTTTTTTTTTTTTTTTTACAACTCCAGTATTGAGCCAGGTGTTGACCCTCAAAAAATCCAGTTCTGTCAGAAAAGCACTTTCTAATCTGAAAAACTATTATTTTGAAGAACTGTCTCACTCTGCTGTGATTTTACACTCCCAAGTCCTTGCTTATTTTTGGGCTTGTCTCACTGGCTGCACTGTAACCAGTAAAGGGATCCAGGCTCCTAAGACATCCTGGTAACTGACACCAAGTAGGTTTTTTTTACGGTAGAAGACACATAATGCACGTAGAATAAAACAGATGCTCATCTGAACTTATGCGAACTTAAGTGGTCAAGGTGAAAATGGAGCCCAGCCCATGAGTTTGCAGAAAATCCTGGGTCATTTTTTAAACAGCTGCTACTTCACTAATGTGAGGAGAAGCAAGCAAAAAATTAAAGCATTAATACTATACTGATACCGTTAAATGTACAGGAAGGGTGCCTAGAGCTGATGCTGGCACTTAGCGTTATCCTGCTAGAGATAAACAGCCTCTCAGTCTTTGAGGCGTGGATTATGGACTGGAGATGATATTGCATCCTGTTACTAGATCCCTGTTCCAACAACGTGGAAGCTCATTCCTGAGCACAAGAACAGCTGCTTCTCATTGCGGGAGCAAAAGCAGAACAGGGAAAGGCTGCCAGAAGGGCACTGCCTGCCATGAGGACAGACATCCATCCAACCTGGGCAGGCATGAGATTTATTTCAGTACTTTCTTCCCAAGGACATGCTTGCACAGGGACAGCTAAAGTTTAGTATGAAGCTTTCTGCTAAGCACAGGAAATAAAAAGCTGCACAAGATGTTGCAGGGAAGTCTACCTCTAGCAGGTTTGCTGTGAAGCTGCCACCAAATCCCCATGCTGGCCGCTCATCAGCCAAGCTGCTTTGGAGAGGAACTGCCAGCAAAGCACTGCCCTCCTTACCCTCGTTGAACTCCCTGCTCAGCTCGTGGTTCGGGCAGCGTTTGACCACTTCGGTGACATGCTCTGCTTTCTTGTAGACTGGCATAGCCCTGATGACAGCTCCCTGAGGTGGTGGGGTCATCACTTTGATCTGGATGGGACATGTCTTGGCGATCTGGCAGTACAGCTTTTTCAGCTCAGTGGAATACTGGATGGGGAAAAAAAGAGCAAGATAGAGTCAGGATGTCCAGCTAGAGGTGGAGACATGCCAGAAGGATGGAAATGGGTTTGCACTTGTAACTGAGTGCACCAGCTACTGCATGTGCATTGCATTTTTCCGCTGCAACAGCGACATTTCCAAACAAGCAGCAAAACCCCCTAGACCTTTTCCTGTTTTAGAATAGCAGAGTATAAATCTACACCTCAGCTTTCCCAAAGGCAAAAATCTTCGCATAAAGAGCTCTGCTTTTACATGAACAAATACAGACTAATTCTCTCAAGCACACACCCCCTCTTCCAAGGGACACGCATTACCCACCTAACAAAACAGACGCTATTCTTTCACAGCATTCTGCAGTCCTAGAAGCACTGGAAGCCACATATATGAAGTATTTCATCCTGTCTTGTAAGAAGCCCTCCTACTTTTGCATAGGGATGAAATAAAAGCATGAACCCTGGAACTGAACAGTACTTGAAAGCAAGACTCTGACCTGGGAGTTGTACCAAATCTGACATGTCAGTCATCTTTTAAAAGCATTTCACACCTCTGTAGCAATCTCCACACTTCTACACTCAAAGCGTTATGTCCATAAAAGGGATGAAAAATAAAGAATTTTGTTTTTCTATACTCGAAAGTCAGAGGAGTTGAACAGCCCAAAGACCAAGTCCATGGTGAGACCTAGAGCACAACCCAGCAGCTGGTTTCAAAAGGGAGACTGTGACCATGAAATTAACTCCTGGAGCAGATCAAGATGCTCTGCACTAATTTGGAGTGTATCAAATCCCTCTTTTAAGATGTTCCCTGCTAGGTGCAGCATTTTCCTGAAACGGGTTCACATCTCAAAACCTTTACTCAGCAAAATGTTGAGGCATGGGCTGGAGTCATTTTCTGTTCAGAAACCCTCACTAAAATAAGGGCATGCGTTTAGCTGGAATGGCTGCAAGGAAATTCTTAAGTTGTTCAGTACTGCATAACCTAAACCCATTTTTCTGGACATCTCCCATGCAGAAGACTCTCCAGTCCCCTCAGCTGTGCAAGGTTTTTCAAAATACGCAGTTTTTAATCAACACCCCACTCCAGAGACATTCAGTTTTCTCCTGGTGCTCAGGCATTCATGAGCGCAGACATCTCCCAGTAACTCTAACCACATATCCCACAGGAATTGCTGGCATTTCCCCACTTGCATCTCTTCAACTCTTGCAGAGAAAGAAAAGTGAAAGCCCCAAGGTGGTTGTTTTCTCAAAAAACATCTCTAGCAGCCATGGCCGATACAGCCCTGGTCCCAACTGTTCAAACAGAGCACCAACAGGTTCATACTGGTTGAGAGCACAACTTGGCCGTCCACCCTGCCAGGATGGGAAGAGCTGACGCATGCATGGGATGTTGGCAGGTGACGCAGCAGCAGAAGGATTAGCTAGCGATATTCAGGGACTATTTGCATTTCAAAGTGTACACATTGCTAACATAGGAAAAAACAAAGTTAAGAGAGACACTGGGGAAGAGGGAGGGATTAAAAAAAAAAGAATTCAACCAAGCCAGTCCCTTCTTTCCTCACTCAACACCACCCTGCCATATGGCAGAGAAGATGCTACAGGTATTTAAACTACGGAAAAGAATTCTTTAAAATGCAAAGGCCAAATTGTGCAATGTATTTTATGTGCCTGCAGGCTAGAGATTAAACCCACAAAGGATTTACCCAGCCCGTGGAAACGGAGAACATGCCAAGCAATTAAAAAAAAAATTGCGAAACAGATCTGGATGGTGATTTATATCGTACATCTTTTAAACCTGAAACTCCTTATTGTTTTTTCATTAAAAAGCAATTCCTTGCTGAAGGTAAGGGTGAGCTCACTATGTTGTCTTTTCACCTCAAGAGGTAAGAAAAGAATCACTTATATTTGAAAGAGGAAGAAAATTTAGAAGGCATTGTTTCCTTCAACACATCAGTTTGCTAATAGCCTTATGAAGGCTTCAAGGACAGTAAACCTCAAAAATCTCAAAAAGCCAACTAATCGCTTGGATGCCTTAACATTATTGAAGTGTAAAGAAACTGGGCACCCAAAGGTGATGGGTCAAAACGAAAGTATAAATATGGAAGTGCGATGGTGCAGGGAGAGCACAGCACAGACCGCAAGCCAACGTGTCCGGTGTCTGCAGGCATTCAGAGAATTGAACAAATGGAAAAAGATACACACCCCTCGGTCACAGATCAGGAGTGTTGGTGTTGACTGTAGTTTTATGTGTAATATCTTTGAAGACAGGAAACTGGGGTTAGAAAGGGAAAAAAATTAAAATCACAGCTTTCAGAAGGACACAAAAGGTGCCCAACACCAGCATGAATACTGGCACTCCAGATGAAACATCACGGCCTCTCTGCCAGCAAAGGAAGGGACCAGCTCCTCATTCACCCTGCAGCACCCCAAAACAAAGGGCAGATTGGAAAGCTCCAGGCTCTGGCCAACACTTTGAATGCAGCATGTCAGAAAAGGAGGGTGACCAGGAGACCGCCTCTGCTTCAGGACACTGTCAGGGCACAGGAAGACAAGCAGCAGCACCCAGCGCAGAAACAGACGAGACAGCAGGAGGGCTGCACTGCCCCTTTGTCACCTCATTGCAAGAGGACTTCAAAGCTCACAGGCACTACACAAGGCTTGTGGACATGGCATACAGCCACGATTTCACATCTACCCCAGGCACAGCCACCCGCAAGCATGTAATCACTGAGCGAATGGTCATTTAACACTGGCGTAAATCTGTCCGTGGGGTACCTGCTGTCAGACAGTGAGGGGCTTGAGTTTCCCACCCTGCCAACTTTGATGCAACCATGGGTAACCTGATGCCCAGCCATCTATTGGCATAAATAGATGTGAACAACTAGGTCATGGTAGCTTTGTACTGGATCAGTGGTAATTGCGATATCCGCATGGCAAGACAGGATATTGTGTATAGATTTCAAAGCAAATAAGCTTCAGAAAAAAATCCCAAGTCAGGCGCTGTTTGTGCAGTCAGAGAGCGCTTGCAAGCAAGAGTCTCTCCTTTCAACACTGGGGCTCTCCTCAGTGCTCCCCAAACCACCCCACCTTGCAGGAGTTGACAGTCCCTGCTCACCATTTTTCTATGTGAGATGACAGGTGGTCACTGTATGAGAGGTAAGATCATGAGACAAGCAATTCCCAGAAATCCAGAGCATAACTATTAATCAATGCACTTCCATTACTTGCTTGAGTAGGAAAACTAGATTAATTAGAAGGAAAAATGCCAAAAATGAGCTTGACCCAATCAACGAGCCTATCATTTAGCAAGATGACAATAGTCATTATCTAG
>NW_010412607.1:0-1911 GCF_000710305.1 Buceros rhinoceros silvestris | reverse complement strand
AGGAATAAAATTTGCACTAACAGCCTGAGGAGCACAAACACAACTTCTGCCAGGTGTATGGACCGGAAAGTCATTTGAAACAAAAGAGCGAAGCCTGGTGATGTGTTATCCATTTGAGAGAGAGGAAAGAGCTTTGGCTCAGACTTTCCTTGGGGTTTGAATGCTGTATGTCGTGCCCAAATAAGCAGACTTCAAGAGATTGTTAAGAACACCACAGAGTTTAGCTCTTTGCTTAATAATATGTTTTAAAAGGAAATAAGAAAACATTCCAGTGCCTGCAGCTCTGCCCTCCCCACCTGCCTGTGCAGACATACTGTATTACCCACTCTTGGCACCCTGGCTGGTAATTCAGTATCACAATACACACATGCCAGCTACCATCAGGCAACACCTGTCTGATTTCTCAGCAAGACCCTTTTGTGGAAGATGTGTCAACAAAGGGTGTAAAAGTGAAAACAAAAACACTTTTCACCTCTCAAATGGAGAATTTTTTGCTAGAAAAGGTAGAAGGCTCCTGGAAGTAAGTCCTCAGTGCAATACAAGCTGCAATACCTTTTTACTGAGCATCCAATTCCACTGCAAAGATGATGCAGCAAAATCCCCCAAACAGTACTTTGGAAATCTACCTCTAATACCTGCTATACCATCTGATCTAGCTAAGGGATTACAGTCTCTAAGTCTCTAAAAAGAGCAGGGTTCAGCCAGCTCTATGAATGCTGATGGATGTCAACTTGAAGGTGATCCCAGAGGCTGGCTTAAGGCATGACAGCTCCCTGAGCCCCTTCTGACAGATCAACAGGTCTTTCACATCTTTTGCAAACTTCTTTCAAGTAGTCACGTATTAGCTCAACTCGATTAAACACTAGATTTATTTTACTTGGTGCTTTCAAAGCTGTTGGTCAGCTATGCTTTCTCCCCTATCAAATTAAGTCAAAGAAGGGGAAAAAAGAACAGGTTAGAAGATTGGGAAAGCAGCATTTACTTTCACATTCTGCATTCGCAGATGAGGACAAGGAGAGCCACAAAGAAATGTAAAAGTCACCTGCATAAGATATATCAATTTAGGAGAAAAAAAAAAAAAGCAGTAGGAAGAAAGGAAGCTACCTACCAAGAATAAATATCAAGGTTTATATACACAACTTACGTTTTTGCTTTGATGATCATGATTTAACTTTTCATTCATAAAAAACTGTTGGGGGCACAGGGGAAATACCAGATAAGAGCATGTGTGAGCATGCAGACGTGCTCTTAGGAACTGACTTGTACCCAGACGACACTTATCAGGGAAGCCCAAGAAGAGCTCTACCAGGAGAGTTGTGGACATGGACATCTCTTGCCGAGATTTAACCTTCAGCTCAGCATGACCTTAACCCCTCTGCTTACTAGCTGACTTGTTATGGCTCCATTTTGAGGTCCTCTACCTCATCAGGCTCCACAGAACAGCAGACAGTTTGCTGCTAGGCAGACATGCAAACCACAGGCACGACTGATAGGTCCGGCAATCATCAGCCCCGATGTGCCTCCAGGCCCACCACGCATGACGGCAACCTCGACTCACAGCCCACCACACCAGCAGGACACACCCGTGAGCACCTCCTGCCATTCCTCCCAGGGGAAACCACCGTAAGACAACCACAAGCTGGGAGCGGGAGAGGATGATGATGCAGCCCCACCAGTGCTTTGCAGACATTTACCAAACTTCTCCACCCCGGGGCAAAGGAAAACCCGCATCACCCTCTTCACTCTTGAGGAAGGGCGGCAATTCACCCAAGGGCGTCCACCTTCACAGAGACTTAAACTTCATTTTCCCCTTGAGCTCCTCTGCCCCCTCCCCGTCCCTCCGCCGCGCACGAACGGTGCCGCTGAGCTATGAAAATCCTTCCTCCGAGCGCTTTCCCCCGGGAGCCGCAG
>NW_010412606.1:79999-100381 GCF_000710305.1 Buceros rhinoceros silvestris | reverse complement strand
CCACGCGGATACTCTCCGAGCAGCTCCTCTCAAGAAGTAAGCAACAACATCCTCGACAGGTTTCCTATCACACACTAAACAGAGGCTACTCAATGTACCCATTACATACATTCTCCTCTAGCATATGGGACATCCCAGTGGCCAAACTGTAGACTGCCATCCTACAGGACAGGATATCATGCTAGCTACCACGTTATCAGTTACAGTAATAGTGGTCACTGACATCCATTGTCTTTTATGATGATGGAAGAGGAAGAATGTTACCAGCAGGTTAAGGAAGGTCATCCTTCTGGTCTCCTCAGCATTGCTAATGCCACACCTGGATTGCTGCGTTCAGATCTGATCTCTCCAGTAGAAGAGAGCCCTGGACATACTGGAGCAAGACCAGTGAAGGTCCATTAAGATGGTTATGGATGTGGAACATTTGACAAATGAGGAAGGGTTGAGTGAGTTGGGACTGTTCAGCTTGTAGAACAGAAGGCTGGGAGGAATCTGATCAATATATAGAGGTGTCTGATGGGATTAGTAAAGAAGATGGAAACAGACTTTTCTCAGTGACAGAACCAGAGGCAATGGACACAAACTTAATGGGCACAAACTTGCAGGAGGTCCTGTCTGAACATCAGGAACCACTTTTTTGCTGTCAGGGTGACTGAACACTGGTACAGGTTGCCCAGAGAGAGTGTGGAGTGTCCAGGCTTAGATATACTCAAAGTTTGACTGGACAGAGCCTTGGGCAACCTGTCCTAGTTGACCCTGCTTGAGCATGGGCATTGAACCAGAGGATTTCCAGAGGTCCCTTCCCACCTCAACCACGTTCATAGAAGTAACATTTCCTTGCATCAGAGCATCCATGCCAGTTTTAACTGAGGTCTCACAGGGCTATAAGATCCAATGTTTGTGAGAAATATTTTCCCATATATAGGAGAACATGTGTCAGAATTACCAGAAAAAAAAAAAAAGAAGACGTTTATAATAGGTAGAGTGTAATTGTTGCATAGTTAATTGTACTGAAGGAATGCTCTGACCTTTACCCTTTTTGTGGGCTTTATAGAGGTGTTACTGGGGCACAGTTTTTAACCACAATGCTTAAACATCTTTGAGATAGAGCAATGTTTTTTACCTCCATGTGACTCATTAAAAAATCTTAAAAAAAAAAAAAGAAGACGTTTATAATAGGTAGAGTGTAATTGTTGCATAGTTAATTGTACTGAAGGAATGCTCTGACCTTTACCCTTTTTGTGGGCTTTATAGAGGTGTTACTGGGGCACAGTTTTTAACCACAATGCTTAAACATCTTTGAGATAGAGCAATGTTTTTTACCTCCATGTGACTCATTAAAAAATCTTATTGTTATATGTTTTGATCTGAAATTAGCAAATATCAAGAAAGTTTATCAAAGATAACCGCTGTCATGTCTGTAGTCACTCCTGCATAACTGAAGTAATTATTGCCATATGTCTGCCTTGTGCTACAAGAAAAATACGGAAGGCCTTGACCTTTTTTGCCAGCTCCTCTGACACCACAGCACTTTGTATCCTCTTACTTGGAGAGCACACTGGAAAGCCTGGTCATTAGACAGTGAGTTGAGGTCTCTCATGTCTGTACTTCTTGAATGAAGAGTAGAATCACAGAGAAAAGAGATTGTTCCAACAAATTTAAATACGCCTGCATTTATTTTTAATTGTCTAGAATACATTTTTTATCAAATATCTAGGCAAAAGTGCAAGAAAATGGTTTATGAGCAACAGAAGAGAAATAAATGTAGGTTCTTACAATCCATTTTGGAGACATAAAAATTATATCAGAGATTACTTCACAAAGCTTGCAAGTGCAGCCATTTTTAGATGGTTCCTGGGTGACGTAGGGAACAGTTTCCAGACCGTAGGTAGGCTGATGCACTCCAGGTAGCCCTGGCTGCTGGCTCTCATCCACCAGTTTCTGATCTGGCAGCATTTAACACAGTCCTGGAGTGATAGCGCCCAGCATAGGCCAAGGGGAGAGAAAAGGATTTCTCACTGTTTAGCAGTGGTTTGCCCCAGGCAGTCAAGGAGAAGCCCTGAACAACCCAAGAGGAGTTTGGGAGTGGGCAGTACGTATATCTAGGAAGATAACATCTCAGTTCTTAATGTACTGATGGAGAAGGAAGCTTTTTTTTCCCTTTTGCAGCACTAGTTTCTCACCCAGACATCGTTCCTTGTCCCAACTAGTCTCTGCACCTTCTCCTTACCAAGCTCTATCCATGCCAGTCTCATTATCTCTTCTATAGTCCTTGTCCAATTTATACCCTCAGGTCTAATTTTTATCCTGTTTCACCACAAATTTTTCTTCTCCATGAATGCTGAGCCCAGCAGTTGAATTGTTTCGAGCACAGATGGGAGAAGTTTTCTTCCTGCATTCTTGTTTCAAATTCTCCAGCTGCAGCTGGTGCTGAGCTGCAGTGCTTGGAAAGGTCTTTCTCTGCCTCCAGCCGAGTTTCTCTGGATTGAGCTGGTACAGGCAGGGTCTTTGGGGAACGTAGCTGCTAAGACTGCAGAAAACTCTGCTAGGAACTAAACTGCTGCTTTGCTAAGAGACAACCAACTTTGGGCAGTGCTTTTAGGGGATTACTGATGACCTACTCACCTCTTCATCTCCTGTCTCCAAATCTGACTTGTCTGCCCTAAAACAAGGGTAGTTGAGCTTTTCAAATGGAAGATAATATCTTTTCTTTTTTTTTTTTTTTTCCCCTGACATGAACAGAACAATATTCCTTGATTTCTTCTCAGGAACTGGCAAGCTGATCTAAAACGTTTTGAAATATTTTAGAAAAGTAAGTACTCTCTTCAAGATAACCTGAACATACAGAACACACAAAAGGTTTAGGCCAGATTATTAAAGCTAAGCAAAGATCAGATGGAAGTACGATGTGATGTGGGATGTGGAGAGGAACCTTAACAATAAATTGTGCTGTGAACAGAGAAAGTAGGAGAGTAATACATAGTTAGGCAAGAGTTAGGAGTGACAAGTGCACCTTATACCATTAAAAGGTGCTTTTTATTTTTGTGGGTATAAAATAGCTAAGAAAAGCCATAAGCTCATTATTGCTTGTTCTTCAGCAAATGCTGACACTAAGCTTTGGAAACACATCAGAGGAGCAGGAGGCACAAGCTTCCAAAGCCGTTTTACTTCCCCAAATACACTAACACCCCAGTGCAGAGCTCTGCAAACCCAGGCAATGGCACAAGCTTAATATGGTATGAGAATCTGGCAAACAGCGAAAGTAACAGTGTGTGCACTCTGTTTGGCCAGACGCTGTCTTTGATCATGGCACAGGTCCTCATGCCACAGGCCTGCTGCTGTAGAGACATGGGCAGAAAATAACATGTTATCTGCGGCTGGTATCAGGTGCACATTCCAAGTGCACCATGAGCAAGTAGGTCCTGATCTATGTCCCCAGCCTAAGGATGTTGCTGTTCCATTAGCATGCTGGAGTATATCTTGGAATTTAGTTGTAGCTGGATCCATGCAGCACATTGGCACCATAATAGGAAGAGCTTAGCAACTCTAACTGAGGTCAGTGGCACTAGCAGGTGCTCAGGTCATCCCCAGTATGTATAATGTGTGTGGGATGATTAGACAAAATGGCTGAAATTAATGTAAATATTGGTCCTATCACCATTGGGGTAGTTGCAGTCGGTGGAGTGAATGAAGGCTGAATGAAGCTCTTCATTCACTGTTTGAGAAAATGGAACTCATCCACCTGAAATGTATCCAGAACTGCAAGGTAAAGCACTTCAAGCCATATGATACTACGTCTGCTTATCTACCATCCAGCACAGAACTTCACTGACTGAATTTTGAAAAATAAGGCCCACATGGAGTAAGGAAATATAGGCGAGAAGAGTTATTAAATACTCCCTGCATTTGTTTGTTCCTTAATTACCCTAATGCAGGCAGTCAGAAAAGCTGGCTATGGCAACATGCTTGAGAGAACTCTTTCAAATGGATGTCAACAAGAAAGCATCCAAGATAACTTTCTTGGTGAAAATGAAAACAAAATCAAAAACAAAAAGAAAGGAAGGAAGGAAAATAAAATACTATTTCAGTGTTAATGTGTGGATTGACTGCTAATCTGTGAATTTTATACTTTAACAGTATCTGGCCATGGATTTCAAGCAAGAACATAAGCAGAACTGTGGAAGCATGCAAAAGCCAACTTTTTAAAATTTTCCTAAGTGCGTAATTGCTTTTTTCTACCCACGTGCTTTGTGTTTGTAGGTGTGCTCTGGGGAATAGTTGTGCTTGCTAAGGAAGGCAAGGGCTGGAAAGTGTGGGAAGAAAGGAGTCTGAGCGCTCACAGCTGTAGTGAGGGCTGTGTGTTGCTGGCGGATTTGTGGAATGATCTAAGTCTGCCAGTCAAAGAGCTGCCTAACTCCTGAGCCACTCTCAGATGACAACTTGAAAGCCGAAGAGTTTCCCTATTGTCACTCTTTCGACTAGTCTGGTTTCACAGGTTCCATAGCCAAGACGTCCAGAGCACTAGGCCTTGATGACATCCCATTAAGCACACATTGTCACTAAAAAAAAACATGTTCCCTGCAAATTTCTTCCCTGGGTAGAGCTTACCAGGCTGAAAATAGCAGGTGCAATGGGAAAGATGTAACACTTCCTCACACAACAGTGGCACGCAGGACAGGAAGCAGCAGTGTGCATAGAGAGGAGGTTGAGGACAACAGCAGGTATCTCACTGAGATATTGTTAAGACACCGGCAGCAACAGGTAAAAAATGGAGTGGGAGTCTAGCATACAATATCTTTTGAAGTAATGAGGAGCAGGTAGCACAGAAGCCATAGCATAGAGTGGAATGTGGAGAAAAGGGTTGGAATGTCTCAGTGTGGGCACTTCTCCATACCTGACCATCCACAGCTGCCAGAATTTTTCTTTTCAATCCCTTTTATGATTACAGGTGCCCTGGATTTGCTTTTAAAGCTACACTGGGTTTTGACATGTTGAAACAAGCTGGAGTTTCCCTTCTGCAAAAATTTTAGAGGGAGAGGTTAAGATGGCTCAGTGCCACAATTTTTTGGTCTCCCAGCATGATCCAACATAGCATTGCTCAGCAAGAAAATGCAGCCCTTTCATGAGCACTGGCTGTTGCTGCATTGCTGTTGTGTTGGAATTAGATATTAGACTTTGTCAAAGCACAATTTATCACGCAAAGTTTGTTCTTAGGATCTGCTATTGCAGAGCTTGGAGCTTCTCATGGGAATTCAGAGGGATGAGCATTTTGTGTGATTAACCGTGGAGCTTCTAAATGAGTTCATCTGGAGAGCATCAGATATATCATAGACTATAGAAAGTAATAGTGCTGCGTTACTTGAAAGTTGCTGGCACCCATTGGGCAAATCTTACTCACTCTAACAATACTGTTTTGTTTGGAAAACATATCAAAGCAATCTGAACATCAGAAGTTGTACACAACTCTTCAAACTCCTTTCAAAATCTCCTAGGGCAACTCAGGATTTGTTCAGCTAAGTATGGAAGAGCAGCATTTGAGGTAAAAAGTACAGACTATTTGCATTCACTTTGCCGGTATGTGACAGTGGGGAAATCCTCTGCAGATAAACTGATTTGTGCAACAGAGAGCCTGAAAACAGAGTGCAAGTTTGACATTTTGTTGTGATTAAAGAAAACAAAAGAGCGATTTAATAGGCAATGCCAAGGAACTCTCTGATCCAGAGCTGATAGCCACTCTGTAGCTGATGACTGATATCCAGGTGGATTGGCAGCTCTGGCTAAAAACACAAACAAGTCTTTCAGGTTCTCCAAAGCCATGTCTGCACTGCCCCATGAGTTCACTTCTGAGGGTACCTCAGAGGTTCCAGTGAGGACAGAAAATCCCTGACCTCTCCTGCTCTGGTGTGACATGGGAAATCTCCACCATGCCTGTGCTGGACAGTAAGTACTGCTCCTCCATGCATGATGTACAGCCACTGCTTCTTGCTGCCCGGCAAAGCTTCTAGCCCTTGTCTGACCTTGTCTGACCTTGAGCTGTCCTACAGTCTCTTGCTGCCACTCCATCTCAGGGCTGTTCCTACCCACTGCCATCACTCACCAGGTACTGAGGAGAATCAACAGCAGACTGGATGAGGAGCACCATCTCCTAGACAGGGTGGAGATATATATAGGATGACATCTGTAACATCTTGCCTTCTCCTGAGAATGAAAGACACTTCTAGAGATTGGGCCCACCTCTAGAGACATATGTTTGGAAGTGCCAGACCTATGAGCAATGGGCAATGAAGAAAAAGTGTTTTTTTCTCTTTGCCTTTCTAGCAAGTCAGCCTAGAGTAATCGGTACTCTAAGGGTTCCTGAGATAGGAATATTTGAGGGGAGGCAGTCAATAACAGTGATGACGAAAATTAGCCTGGTTAAGAACAGAATTGGAAAAGGCCAGTCCTGACCTACTGTTTGTCTTTTTATTATTGATAGAGTTCTTTTCTTCAGATTTTTAATTTCTCCATCCCTCCAGGTGAATGTCTTGAGCTATTTGTGAGACTGGCAAAGAAGCAATATGAGAGGCAATTCAAGACAAGTAGCAAATGCCTGGTTTTAATACTGCCTTTCTACCAGCACGCTAACCATGCTGCTGTCCTCACCTGGGGTCAGCAATAGGAACAGTCTCGTCACACCAAAGACTTTCAGGTTTTTCTCTGCATGTAGGTCCTTTTGGGCTGCTGGTGGTGCTGCTGCTCTTGGTGCAACCAAGAGCCCTGTGAGAACTACATGGTGTACGATAGTTGAGGGACTGAGCCGTGAGCATTCTCCTGCTGGTGGAGGAAGACCACCACGGACAATTTACTTGTCTTCTCATCTCTGTTACCGCATATTCAGACAAAATCCATGTTCCTGTGAGAGTTAACACATCCTGGAGTTCTGAGACTGCAAAATCTGACAGCTGTAAAGCTTCACTGTGGGATGAAGATATGCTGTTGACATGGATAGATTAAAGAGAAGAATAACAGAGAGCTGTGTCGAGAGCTGAATAGTCTTATTTTTTTCTTTTCTTTTTTTTTTTTCTTTAATGGGCCTTTCAGTAGCAAAGACAACCCCCAGCAAAGGCTGGCATCATATTGTCTCAGACATCATTCAAATACATGTTAAGAGGTTGCTTCGTTCCAAAGAATTTACAGTCTAAATAGGGCAAACAAAGCGATACAGAAAAGAAGACTACATCTATACAAGCAAATAAATAGGAGAGGGCCTATTCTCTGGCTTTTCAAGCCGGTCATGGTGTGATTTGTGTCCACATGGCTGGACACTCCCTGGTGGTGACTGGGGAAGGGGGAACTCCATGCAAACTGCGCACTGGGGCAATCCCTGGTGCATTCTGTCCTCTGAACTATGCATTGACATGATCTGGGGGAAATCAAGTTGGCATGGGCAAAGTCATGTGAGAGACTGTGTTAACCATTAAATAGTGTAGGCAGTTGTGGGCCAGTACTTGAATCCTTGCACTGGTGGCTTTTCAACTACCATTTGCATGGACGAATTTTTGCCCAAGATTTTTTTGGGAAACCCATGACAAAGCCTGAAGTCGAACCTATAGCTGCTAGGTCTTCCTCTGATGCCTCCTACAATATTCCTTTCTGTGCTGCATTAGTGTTTAGAAACAAGTCTCACTGAGGATGTCAGTCTGACATGGTCAGTAGCATGGAAATACCCCACTAGAAGTAGATTACAGGACTAATAGGTGTAATGTAGCAGCTAGTTTTACCATTTTAGAAAAAGGGGAGATATCTTTATGAAGTAAGACAGCATGTCAAGGGAATGTGATCACTGACCTCTGATTTCATTCATTCCTACACCCTCTCTTCAGCCTTCAGCTTGGATATAACTGCTCAGCTTGTTTTTACAGACCATCTGGAGTTACAGTGTAAAAATTCAGTTTGAATTTGTCTGTATGCTGAAAATTTGTCCCCAGTCAGTGTAGCTGAGGTTGTGTTTTGTTTTAACCTTGTCTCTCAAATAAGCACAAAAAGCATTACCCTCAGCCTCCCATCAAGAAAATTATGTAGTCCAGTTATCTATATCAAAACGTAGGGAAAAAAATGACAGAGAAAGGCTGAATCACTGAACGTCAAAGAATGAAGCAGAAGAAGGACCAGTTGCAAAGTCAGGTCTTAACCCCCCAATTTTTTTTGCAGATATTAAAGGAGGAATTATCCAAATGACAAAATCCAAACACTTTCATCTTAAGAAAAGTGCCATGGGATCTTTCTTGGTTCTGAGTCTGGCTTGGGTATGCAGTTCTTTGCCCACCCCAAAGGCACATCACAGTAATTCAGAAGTTCAAGACAACCTAGACCAGAAAGCAACAACATCCTCAGCAGGTTCCCTATCACACAGGGCACACCTGAAAATGTTGCCTTTGGAGAGAGACATGTATTCTCCTTTCAGTCTACAAAACTTAAGGGCAAACTCAGGGGAGCTTGGGAAAGCGGCTGTGGTGGTTTCAAGGTAATTCATAAAGGGAGCAATCTTTTAATTTCCTGCATACAACCCATCCTGTGACTCTTCTTTGTCTTTAGATGGGATGTAAAAGGCAGCAGAAAAGGATTGTTGTCCCCTTTCCTTGTTACATGTCTGTGCAAGGATTACTAAATGGTAACTCTCGACCGTTTCCTAGAAGGTCCGTAGTGAATATGCCCATTCATAGGTGATGGGACATTAACAGATATGTGACCTTTCAAACCTTCTGATCAATGAATTCTGCATTCTACTTAAGAAACTGAAATAGAAACACCAGTTCCTACTTAAACAAACCATTTATTACATTGTATTTAATATGGTTTCTGCAATATTTGTAAAAGTTCTAAACAGCACTACAACAGGATGCAGGGGTGAGCAATAAAATAAATTATAATTACACATATTAATAAAGGATATGTGAACTCTGTTGTTGAAGCAGGCACTAATGATTGTCCCTGTCCAGCATCCACATCCCACAGAGAAAGAGTTGCCTCCTACTGGCTTTCTGTGTCAGCACAGAAGGCATTTGTAGACAGTGCTAAAAAATACCAAGATCCAAGTGCACAAATAGGACAACCTGGTACTAGGGGTGTAAGAGAGGACCAGGGGGATTAATTTACTAAAGCAGAAAGGCTCCCCCTTGTGAAATGCAGTGATAAGACCTGTTTGGTCCCCTCAGCAACTAGATTCTAAACATCCTCATTTGTTTGCTGGAAAAGTGCGTAAGGTACCACATGCAATGAGGAATTGCTTCCAGCTCTGGAAGAAAGCTGCATTTTCTAAACTTGTGAAGCTCATTTGTTTCCAAAACCTACCCCATATTATCTACTTTATTAATTGTAATCTAGCTTGCTAATTTTTCTCTTTCTGAACTGCAGAAAAGCAATTCCCAGACTGCAGTCTCTAGCTAGTATCACTGGATGCTTCTCCTGCTGCTGTTGTTTCATCTGCTCAGACTTCTCCAAAACATTAATAATTTCATCAGCATTAAAAAGACATTAAAGATGTGTATGTATAATTTTTCCTTCCTTTGTGAAAGAGGCAACAGTGGGGGTTACTCAAGGGAAATTCTTAAAATAAGGTCATTATTCAACTTTCACAGGCTGCTCTTTTCTTTCATCTGTAAGTTAATTTTCTAATGTATTAATTGTTCATATTAGAAAGTAGGAAGCAGACTGAAAACCAGTGGGATTGTTTCTTTAGTAAGTGGTAACATCATGTTTGAAATTAATGAGGAGATCGAGATAAGTGGCTTGGAAAACAGTTTTCTTCCTTTTGTTTATGGATGGAAAATAATTTCCTCCAGGTGAGAGGTTCAGTCAAGGCAAGGGTGCTCAGAAGGTGTTTCATGAATGGGATCTCATGCTTATATTTCATGAGTGTATATTCTGAAGATTATAGTTTTGTTTAGATTATTTGTACCCTGAACCTAAAGGGTTCACACATACGTATGACTCTTACACTAGCATTAGCCCTGCGTATCTGCATATGCATATCTGCAAGGTATTCACTACAACCACGCTGCCTTTAGAGCAAAGTCAAATTTACTACAGTAAAAGTAAAAAGAGCAGGAGCTGTATGTGTGCTGTGGAGAGAAATGACCTCAGCACATTGGACATGACCTCATGGTGGGAAGACACCTGCTTGGTTAGATGTTACAGGGACTGGTTTGTGGCATTGTAAGGGGGCTTGGCCAGCCTGGGGCTTTGGGATCCCAGACGCAATATTTTTGTGGCTCTTCACTGGCAGAGGAACTGTTTCCCTAAAGCCCAGGTTGGTCAGCCTCTTGCTTGAGACTGACACCGTCCCAGGGAACTGGTGGGGGGAAAAAATCACCCTTTTTCAGGCAAGCTAAAAGCAAGATAATCATGGATGCAGTGGTAAAGGTGGTGCATTCCTTGGTCTGAGAAGGTCTTACAACATGGAATCAGCCCTTCAGTGTTTGCCAGGGTTTATATTTAACAGAAAGGCTGCTCTGCTGCTTTACTAACCACTGTGGGCCTTTGCACAGAGCTGTTTCTACAGGCAAAACATGGGACTGGAAAAGGCTTGTGTCACGGTCCTAGGCAGGGTCTCAATCCTTTGTGCATAATCTCAAATGAGCCCTCTGCTAGAGAAGATTAACCATAACTCTGAGGTGTCTCCGCCCTTCAGCTCTCCAGGGGAGTTAATGTTTGGACTTGATGATTTTAAAGGTCTCTTCCAATCAAAAAAACCGATGCTGTGATAGTGTTAACAACAGCCCCCTGCCTCTTGCCGCGTGTGCTTCAGAGTGAATGAGCTCTCCTCACTGTTTCCCCTTCCCCCTCTCCTCTTCATGGGAGCACGGGAGCCCACTGCCCTAGGACACCAATTCACCTATGCCTGGGTGGGCATCTGCACCCTTCAGGAGTGCTGTAACAATGTTATTTACTAATTGTTTGATGGTTCCAGGCTGAGGAATTTTAAAATATTGTCTTAAGCATTTCATTCCATTTGTTGTTTCAGTTGTTCTGTCATGGATTCAAGCAACGAGCAGCAAGAGATGATTCTATTTTCCTTCTTTGCTCCTTTTTGTATGCGGAACTAAATTAGACCTCTGTGCCTCGACCAGGCTATAAAAGGGGCTCCAATGCAGGCAGGGCAGGTGATTCAAAACAAAAGGCCTTGATTGAAGTGGTTACAATACACAGAACCACTAATGTCATTCTGGGCCATTCAGGGTGGTTTATAGCATTGTACAACAACAAACAAAGATGAAACTCACTGAGCTTACTGACCCAACAAATTTTTTCTTACAATTTATTTTCTCTCACTCATTTAAATTATTTATTTTAAAGGTTTGGAACATTTCTGTGACTTGGTTTTGTTTGGATTGTTTTTTTTTAACGCTGGACCATTTTCCTGTCCCCAAACCCCATTTTATCAAAGATATCTTTGTAAATAACCCCTTTTTCTTTCTGTGCTCTTGGTTGTCCTGCCAAATTAGCTGTGCTGCCATGGAGACGTGGCATCAGCAATCCTTGTTCATTTTCTGTAGAATTTCACTAGGCCCTTGTCTCAGGCCTTGACTGAATTAGAAAAAATAATGAGATATTGAATGTAAATGTAATACTCTTAACAGTGCTGGTAATGGTACTCTAAGTGTTGTAATATTTCATGAGGCATTGTGTCTTGGTTTTTCTCGTAACACACGTTATCTGTTGGATTTTAGTTTATCCTACAGTTCAACAGGATATCAATACACTTATTCAGCAGTAAGTTTGTTAGAGAGATGATAATTTACATATGTCTAAGCAGTAGAGAAGATAGATGAACCTTTCAGAAATTATGTGTCATTTATTTTTCTTGTTTAGCCTCTCTATAAAACACGTTACCACATTCAGCAATATAATGATCAAGGTCATTTATTTTAAAAATGGACATATCAGTATCTGTGTTCTACCAATGGCTGGAAATGACACTTCCGTAACACTTACTGCACGTACCAGATGAGATGGTACACCCTATTGCCCTGTCCATATTTCCTGTACGCTGTGGACAGTCCTACAGGAGACAGGTTGTTTCAGGAGGATAAGGGAAGAGTTATTTCTGAAGAAAAGCTTTAGACTTTATCATTTCTTGATCGAAAAGACAAGTCAAACCCAACTCTGCCAAAAATTTCCTTGTGAGCTCCAGAAGGGAGCTTCATGAGGAGGTTTTCAAGCAGATTTATATTGCATGTCTAGAGCAGTTTTCTCAAGGTAAGCCTTCAGCTGGAAGACAAAGTACTACAGAAATTATTCCTGTTCACAAATTACGGTGAAGGTAGATGAGCTTCCTAGTGCAAAATTACCCAATGATCCTTGTTAAATGAAGTACTTTCTCCTCTGAATCTATACATCAGTGACAGGACTAATAAGGAACCATGAACATCACCCTGAGAGCTGACAAGTGGTTAAGCAGCAATGGAAGTAGGTAATGAGATTTTTTTTTTTCAGGAGTCTTCACTCCCCTGAGGGAGTCTCAGGGGAATTTTTGAATGAATTAATGTGGAAAAAAAAAAGGCAGAAATACATTTTGAAATTTCAGTTTTCCAGCAATATTTTTTGCACTGCAGTGTCAGTTTCCTGTTCCTCCTCAAAAGATGACAGATCGATGGCTTTTTAGCAGAAATAAGCAATAGAAAACAAACAAAAAAATTCCCTAGGAAACTTCACCTCTCCTCCCCTCGCCACTGCTGACACTGTATTTGCAATATAGGGCAACGTTCACATTAAAGCCATTGAGTTTGCACAATCACTTCCCTTTATGAAGATGCCATCTTATGATATTTACCCCTTCCAGGGCAGCTGGAAATTCCCCCAGTGTACCTACCTGTACAACCCCTGCGCTGCAACCCTCCCCACTGAGCCAAGATGACTTTGTTAGGCAAATAAATCATCATTGTCGTTACTAAGGAGAACAGTATGAAGAGTTTGGAAGAGTAGAAGTTAAGAAAGTCCCTCTGGCTTTACTTCCTTGAGAGTCCTTTACAACATACTCTATGAGAAAAGATGATCTCTATAGAGCAACTGTAATTTCTTGGTGAAGTTCCCTGCCTAAGTGGCACAATTTACAGGTGGGTTCTCCATGGACTGCTGTAGAGCATTACTTGAAACAGTGCCTACAATGGTTCCCAAAATGCCTAAAAGAGCATTTGTCTTGAATGTCTGACAGATTTAAATGGTGTAAAGCTGAGGTATGTTAGCTGAAGTCAGTGGTCTAGCACTACTGTGATGTTATGAATTTTAAAGCCACAGACTTAAAAATTCTTAACTCTGAATAGGATTTTCTGCTCCTAGATCTACTTTGCTGTTCATTCAGCTGCTCCATGCCTCAATGGATTCAGGATTCTCTGCATGCAACCCTAACCACAGATGACTCAAGCTTGACATTTGGGGTTGGGCTTTTCTCCCTCCACATAGACAGACCAAGCTCTGGATTACTTTCAGCTTTGGAGGAAGGGGGTGTGTTGGCCTTTCTGCTGCTCAGTAGCAACATCTGCTGGCTATTGAGGACCAGCTGTGCTGTGAAGGAAGTCCAGTTAAGGAGATACATAGAGATCTTGAGCAACATGTTGTTGAGAAGAAACGAGGTGTTATAAGTAATTATGGACCGAGTGTTGGTTGAGCTGGGGTAAACCACTTTGGAGCACAAAGAAGCACAAGACTGCTGCAGTGGATTGGGTGAGACCACAAGAAGGATGAAACATTCACCATCATTTGCTCTTCACTATTAGATCCTTTGGTGAAAGCAGGGCTTGCAACTGTGACAAACTGCTGAAAGAAAAGAAGTAGTTTCATTGCTTTTAGAGGGAAGGGTTTGTGAGGCAGAGGAAAGGCACAGCTCAGGACTGACTCCCTCACATCCCAGCTAGACCACAGCAGGTTATTCTGGGAGAATTGGCACGTTTTGGTGCCATCCTCCCACCTGAACAGTTTTTCTTGTACTCACAACTTGTCGCTGGCCCAACACTTGTGGCACAACTCTCCACTGTCACCACTATAGTTTTGTCCTTCTGGCTTGAGACTCCATGTTTATAAGAATCCCCTTTATTTTCAAGTTGTTACTGCCTGTGCAATGGGAATTCTACTGCACAGCCCTCATCTCCTTGCAGAAAAACCTAACCAAATAATCACATATGGGAATCTGAGACACTGTAAAATTAAGCTCAAGATTCCTGTCGATAAATTATAGAAGATCTGGAGGTGTTCAAGAAGAATTTATTATTAAATGCTTCATTGCAACTTCCTCCTCTCCTGTGAGGCTGGGTAGGAAAGTAGTGTTACTGCATTGTGATGTTGTAGCATCGTAGCAGGGTGAGCAACAGGCTCTTCTCCCAAGTAGCGAGAGACAGGAGAAGAGGAAATGGCCTCAAGTTGCACCAGGGGACGTTTAGATTGGACATTAGGAAAAATTTCTACTGAAAGGGTTGTTAAGCATTCAAACAGGCTGCCCAGGGAAGTGGTGGAGTTGTGATCCCTGGAGGTATAGATGTATAGATCTATACATCTATATGTATAGATCTCTATATAGATGTATAGATCTATACATCTATAGATGTATAGATGTGGTGCTTAGGGACATGGCTTAGTAGCGGACATGGCAGTGTTAGTTGGGCTTGACGATCTTAAAGACCTTTTCGAAACAAAGTGATTCTGTGATTCTATCATGCTAAGTCAGAAGCTGTTGACTGTGTTACCATTGATAGAACACGGTACGTGTTCCCATACTACATGGACCAGCTGGAGAAGCAAGGGTTGCCTTTCTTAAGAAGCTGAAACAATTGTGAGTACCATCTTCCATATATGAAGATAAGAGACAGCCTAATGAAAAACAGAGGTGATGCTTTCAGGCACATTGTAAGAAATGCTACCTCTCAGCACAACATGCATTTGTCTTTCAAAAGAACTGTTCAGTTGAAAATATTATTTATGTAAGCACAAATTTATTGTTTTAAATGGTGGTCATCATAAATCTGAATATGTTAAATTATATTTTGGGGTTTTAAATCACTTCATAAAACACCGCCCCCATTTGAAATTAATTTCAGTATGAAACTAAACATCAGCTATCTCAATATTTTGCAGTTTATCTTAATGTATTTAAATCTTGTTCACACAAGACTCAGAATTTACAGAAATTCATGACTGATTAAATGAAATGTCCTATATAGTTGTTTTTTTTTTCTAGTGGAGGAAGAAAACCAAAATATTGGCTAATTGGCTAATAAAGATCAAATGATAACTTATCTTTTGCTTATATAAGTTATCATAACTTATATTCTGTTGTATTCTTCCAGCTACAAACTGAATGATTAGCTGTAAGGAAATATTCACGCTTCGGTTTGGAAACAAATTTCCACCGATTGTTTCCATTAACTTTGTGTATACCTCAAAGTTGTCAGCAGCTTCTCAGCTGAGGACAGTGATGCAAAAACTATGCACTGCAGGAAGTACAACCTGTTTATTTCATACTGTCAAATATTTCTAAGGCAGCTTATGCTGCTCAGAAAATAGTCAAGGAATCAGTGAATTATTTGCCTTTCATCTCTGTATAACAAACATCAAATCACCTTAACATGAGCCATGAGTAACTGCACAGGAAAAAAATACACTCTCTTAATCAAGTCCATATTTTTTTCTTAATGAAAGAGGAACTAATATATTGTTGGTGAGACACAAAGATCCATTTCTTCCAAGACGTGTCATTTAACTGTGGGTCAATGTTTGAAAGAAACAACATTTAATTTCCTGTTATGGTCAAGGATCTGTATGAAAGACATGCATAAACCAGGAGCAATATACTTCTGCTACTTTAGCAGCTTCTGCCCATGTTTTTATTTATTTCCATCTTTCTTACAACCTAAAACTGTTTTAAGGGTTTTCTTCTTATAAATCATATTGTAATTATTAATCAGGCCTTATGTTTAATAGTCCATCTCATGTAAATAGCAAATCCTACAGAAGATACAACAAATTTTATGGCAAGTATTGCTGATTTTCCTGATCTATGCAAAATACATTTGTTGTTCATCCTAGAGTGGATCCCTTCTTAGAGGATGGATCTTGTTTTCCTGATCCGAGCTACAGTTGTAGTCCTTACAGAAATATATAACTACCCACTGAAAACAGAGAAACCGTAAACTTGGGCTTTGATCACAATCAGTGTCTGTCCTGCTCCCACATTTAGTTGCCCATAGACACCATTTGAAGTATTGCTAGCATTGAGCTTATGATGAACTTAAGAAATAAAATCACCTTTACACTCCAAAATGTTAAGTTTAAGAATAATCCTAGCCACAGTTCTTTAATAATACAACGCTTTTCAGATCACTGCTACAGCTGAGATAATATCTGCACAAAAGTTTGGGGTTCTTTAGTTTTAAAGAAGTGATTTAACGTGGCTGATCAAGATGAGATTCTTAAATCTCCATCTCAAAAAAACCCACAGACGGGTTGGGGAAAAAAAAAAGTCTTGAGAAAAATTAGCTCAGCTTCAAGGTGTGTAATCACTCACAAAGCTACACTTTATTTCCTAGTTTGATGACTTCCTTAGCCTGGGCTGTGCAGTGCACCAGCAGAAGGTTCACCGCAAATCCAGTGGGGTTTCCATCTGTTTTGAAGAACCTCTCCTCATCTTTGTTATCTTTGCTGGATAAGGACATGTTAGAGCAGGCGTGCCCCTATCGTCAGGGACTCCAAGTCTCTTCCAAACTCTGCCCCTCAGATGCAAAACTGTTCTCTTGAAATCCTCTAGACTTCTCAGCACCTCCAACACAGGAATTCAGTTTGGCAAAGTTGCCTATGAACTGGACACCTTCTCTGTCTTCCCCCGCCACTTCAAGATAGCTTAGTTAGAGACCATGTTTGGAAAACAAATAGCCCTACATGAGGGCTGTTATCTTCAGGACTCTGGTCTGAAGCCACCTCTCACCGAGCCTTTGCAAGAAATTTCACTACTCCTACAATGGTAGTTACATATCCATCAAAGTTTCTTTCCAGAAATTTCCTTTCTTACATCCCCTTTTCTTACAAGATGGAGGAGTACTAAACCAGAGGACCAAGTTAAAACCATATTTTGACAGGCAAGGTCTCACATACAAACCTACATTTGTGATTTTCATTTCAGATGGGCAATTTAGTGCAGCCTTAGGACATCATGAAAGAAAAAACAGTTTTGCTCTGTGATTTGTAGTATGGTTTTACTTACATGACTGACTTTAGGCTAAAATCTACACTGAAAAATGAGGTTTAATCAATGGTTATATTGTTTAATGTCACCCTGCTAAGGCTGGATTGATTGATTCGCCCTTCTTTTTATTGGTATAACAAATCCAAGAAACAAAGGGTGGTCCATTCCCATTGCAGGCAGGTGGGATGTTACATGCCAGCCCTTTTTTGCCTCCCACAAGCCTGGAGCTCAGCTTCTCTTACCCATCTCCAGTACAGAACAAGCAGGTAAGGGAAACACCTTGACTTCTCTCCTGTTAATCACCTGGCTAAAATGGGCACAACCCATTACTGAAACAGCCTTACTTCAACAATTCAAAGCAAAACAAAATACCCACATGAGTCAAAACTCTTCCAAATGAATGTCCACGCACATTTTTCACAACATTTCCTGGGACAAGTTCACAATGTAAATTTAACAGCAAAATCCTTTTTGCCAAAGCACTTCCACAAATATGTTTTTACTTTAGGAAAGTTCAAGAAAGGCTGAGAAGGAGGACAGAGAGAGAGTTTGAAAGAATCTCAGCCAGGTTGCATACAAAACAGAAGAGGAGCTGAGTATTTTGAATGAGTCTGGTGGTGGGGAAGCTCTGTATTTGGTTGAAGAATCAGCAAATTAGAGCTGGAGCCAGACTGAGAGTTGGTTAATAATTCCAGCATGGGTCCTCTAGGGCAGAGAGTATTGTATGGATCAAGTGAGATCTGTATTCTGGCAGGGATGTACAAAATGCCAGTGTGAAATCTAGCATACCCCTGAAATCCTGAACCCTGCCTTCTGGCACTTTTCTGGTCTCCCTTGGGCATGTTTCCTCCAGTTGCAGTCATGCTTAGGAGGTGGTCTGATACTAACCCCTTAAGACTGGGTCAGTGGAGACCACAAGATGTTTACATGTCACTAAGAGAAGTCCATGGCAGGTGGAACCCCTAAAAGTGTCTTGGAATAAAACTTCTCCTTCCTTCGCAGGCACATCATTGCTAGATAAACCACCCGTCTCTGCAGCTCCGCAAAGTCACCAGTCTGTTCTTAAATTGCCTTCACCTGTGTTCCAGGGTTCAGATGGCTTCTGTAAGCAGTTCCTTTTCTCATTCTTTTGCTGATGAAAACAAGTCACACTGCAGCAGGGAAGTGAAGTGACAAAGCCATATTTCTACTAGTGTGAAGCGTGTGGAATTTACTCTCTGGTATTTTTGTTAATTAGAAACTTTTAGGATGACAATATTTCTGGTAGTCTCTTTCGGTTAATGATCTTCTGTGTCTGGTCATTTGTCTGATGAAAAGCACCAGGATGCACATATGTCTATCTATCTCAGATGTACCAACTACTGCTTTTGCAGTGTTTGCTGTGGAGGAAGGTTTGAGAAAAGGAATCCAGGCCATGATTTCATTCTGCCAGTTAAACGCTGGCAACACAACTAATTCCCTGAGCACTGTTCATTTCAGAAGGGCAATGGGAAGAAGAAAGCTTTTTCAGAAGGTGGGTGGGGAAAATGAGACAGACTGCAGGTTCATAACTGTGGTAATACTTTTTTATGGCTGCTTTTCATGTGTACCTTCAATATTATTTTGCTGGCTGTCTCTCAGACTTGATCCATAAATGATTTCACCCAGTTCCTTCTGCAGGCCTACATTTTGGCTCCAGCACCTGCTACTCTCCCAGTGATGGAGGTGAGGCTTTGATGTGAACCTGCTTCCCCTCCCCTCTTTGGCATGCCTTTCCCATCCACCACTGGGGTCTCAGGTTGCTGCCTGCGGATGTCCCTGCAGCTTCCCCCAGCCACACCAGCCCTCTTTGAGCAAAGGCAACACATGGAGGACAAGCTCTGCCATCCCTGTGAGCTCAGGCCAGGGGCACATCGGAAGAACAGAGCACCTACTTCTGATCTCTGGAGCTGCTCCCTTGGCCCTCTCCTTGTGGGATGATGGCTTCCACAGAGGTGACCACAACTCACAACTGTCATGGTGGCCCATTCCTCCTCAAAGTTCACGAAAGACGCCCTTCTTCTCCCAGCAATAACTCATCCTCCTAGTCACTGTCTGGATGGTCACAGAATCCTCTGCTTTCTAGAGCATCCATCTTCTACTCAATGGCAAGGAACAAGTTTCTCTCCCAATTCATTCTATGGCTAAATTAATAACGTTTATTTAACGACATAACAAAACATCCCCAAGTGTCCTTCCCATACATGAAGGGGATGCTTTTTCTGACTCTCGGAATGTTTCCAGCAAGCCCATGACAAACTTTTTAGCAGTGTCACAGGTTCCAGTGTTAGAATATTTTACCTTATTTTCATCACAAATAACTTAGTTCACTCAGTTTTGTACCATTATTCTTTAATCCGTCCGTATGGATCATTCCTCTCTCTTTTGATTTTACAACTCGAAGATGGATGTGAGCAGTATCCTCTGCACACTGCACAGGAAGGGATTCTCATCTTCCTCTCTGCCTAACATGGACCTTCTGCATACAAAACATCATATAATTTCAATTTTATCGTTCTCTTGTGCTGCCAAAACATACTGCGTTTACTATCTGATACTGCTATTAAGTGCTTACCAAGACTCTCCTTTTCAATACCTGCTCCTCTAAATGTTCAGTGTGTATTTAATGCAAGTTGGATTCCTTTTTGTTATGCTCTTCACACATTTCAAACTCTTCCCATTTACCTTTGGGGTTTTTTCCTCTGCCTTCACTGGTGTTTGCGTCACCACAAATTGAATATAACTGTAGTTGTAATGTACTGTTTATCTCATCCAGTCCTGGTGGCAGCCACTGGACCCAGCCCCAGTTCGGGACATAGCTGTTTCTGGCTACCTGCTGTTTGCATCATCCAGCCAATTCCTAGATTTTAGTGTTTTTATCTAGGCTATAATTAATTTGAATTTCAATTTTGCAAGTGAATTTTATGATGCAGGGTGTCAAATGGCTTAAGAAAATGAACCCACTGTACCACATTCCTTCCATTGTAATTAGATTTTTAAAACTATCAGCTCTGCCCAGCACAACTGGATTTCTGGAAACCTACTCTGAGAGGAGTGTGATCTGAGGTGAGACTTTGAATGACATGCCAGTAACTCTTACATGCTTACCTGCTTATCTGTTCTTGTAAGACACTCGACTTCCCTACCTCTCTTTC